>NW_007042241.1:80273-82343 GCF_000164805.1 Carlito syrichta
CATTTTTGAGATGTGTTGTTGAATCCGGTTTGCTAGGATCTTGTTGAGAATTTTAGCATCTATGTTCATCAAAGATATTGGCCTGTAGTTCTCTTTCTTTGTTGGGTCTTTACCTGGCTTGGGTATCAATGTGATGTTAGCTCCGTAAAATGATTTGGGGAGAGTTCCATCTTTCTCAATTGCCTGAAATACCTTCAGTAGGATTGGGATCAGCTCCTTAAATGTCTTGTAGAATTCTGCTGGAAAGCCATCTGGTCCAGGGCTTTTTTTTTTTGTAGGTAGTTTTCTTATTACATAGTCAGTTTCCTTGATTGTTATTGGTCTATTTAGGGTCTCAATTTCTTCTTGTTTCAACCTAGGCAGGTTGTGTGATGACAAAAAGTCCTCTATTTCCTTGAGGTTTTCAAGTTTGTTTCCATACGGGTGTACATAGTAGTCTCTAATGATCTTTTGAATTTCTTCAGGGTCAGATGTGACTTCATCTTTTTGTTTCTGATTGTGCTTATTTGGGTTTTTTCTCCGTTTTTCTTGGTCAGTGTAGCTAGGGGATCATCGATCTTGTTTATCCTTTTGAAAAACCAGCTTTTTGTTTCATTGATTTTTTGTATTATCTTTTTGTCTTCTATGTCCTTGATTTGGGCTTTTATTTTGGTGATCTGGATTCTTCTGCTGAAATTAGGGTTTTTGTGGTCTTGCTTTTCCAGTTTCCTTAGGTGTCTTGTTAGACTGTTAATTTGTGTTCCTTCCATTTTCTTCATGTGTGTTTGTAGGGTTATAAATTCCCCTCTTACTACAGCTTTCAAGGCATCCCAAAGATTTTGGTAAGATGTTTCTTCGTTTTCATTTGTTTCTAAGTATCTTTTGATCTCTGTTTTGATTTCATCATTGACCCAGGAGTTGTTTAGCATCATTCTGTTTAGTGTCCATGTCTTTGTGGGTTTTGGGGGGACCTTGTTGGTGTTAATGTTATTTTTATTCCATTGTGATCCGAGAAAGTGCATAGCAAAATTTCTGTCCTTTTAAATTTCCTATGCTTGCTTTATGGCCAATTATGTGGTCGATCTTAGAATATGTTTCATGCAGTGATGAGTAGAATGTGTATTCTGTGGTCTTTGGATGGAGTGTTCTGCAGATATCAATTAAGTCCATTTGGTCAAGAGTCACATTGAGCTTCCAGATCTCATTGCTGATTTTTTGTCCTGATGATCTGTCTAGGGTTGTGAGTGGGGTATTAAAGTCCCCAGTTATGATGGTGTTAGAGTCAATATCTTTCTTTTTTTCCCCTAACAGTTGCTTTATGAAAGTTGGCACACCTATGTTGGGTGCATATATGTTTAGTATAGATATCTCTTGCTGATGGAGTGAACCTTTTATCATTATGTAGTGGCCCTCTGTATCTTTTATAATATTTGATAGCTTAAATGGTATTTTGTCTGAAATAGGATCATAACTCCTCCTTTCTTTTGTGTTCCATTCGCCTGAAAATTTGTTTCCCATCCTCTTACTTTGAGTCTGTGTATGTCCTTTCTAGTGAGATGGGTCTCTTGAAGGCAGTATATTGCTGCCTGGTGATATTTTATCCATTTTGCCATTCTATGTCTTTTCAATGTTGCATTTAGTCCATTCATATTCAGGCTAATTATTGAAATGTGAGAGTTCATCCCTAACATAGAGTTCTTATAGAGTTGTTGTTCTTCCACTTGGTTTTTTGTCTTTCTTTTGGTTTTGGGGTTGGTTCCTGTGTACTTTATTCTTCTCCTGTACTCTTGTGAAGAACGTTGTTCTTTTTTCCTTTTCTTCTGTGTTTAGTATTTTCTTAAGTGTTTCATGTAGAGGTGGTTTGGTGGCAGCGTAAGTTCTTAGGGATTGGATATCTGGGAAAGATTTTAATTCTCCCTTGCTGATGAAGCTTAACTTGGCTGGATAGGTTATTCTTGGTTGAAATTGTTTATTTTTTAGGACTTTGAAGATAGGGCTCCAAGCTCTCCTAGTCTGCAAAGTTTCTATAGAGAAATCTGCTGCTATTCTAATTGGTCTTCCATGGTAGGTGATCTGGCCTTTTTCTCTTGC
>NW_007042241.1:82840-117574 GCF_000164805.1 Carlito syrichta
CCCAGCTGATTTTTTTTTATTTATTGTAGAGATGAGGTCTCGCTGCCCAGGCAGGTCTCGAACCCATGGGGTCAGGCAATCCACTCACTTCAGCCTCGCAAAGGTGCGGGATTTCAGGCTGAGCCACCAAGCCCGGCATTGTCTGTGTTTTTAAGAGTTTGGGTTAGTTTAATATTTTGATCCTCAAGCTCTGAGATTCTTTCTTCAGCTTGGGTAATTCTGCTTTCCATGCTTATCAGTTTGTTATTTATTTCATTCACAGTATTCTTTATTACTGTTATCTCAGATATCAGCTCCTTCCTAGTTTCTTCTTGTCTCTCCTCAATTCTTTTTAATCTCTCCATTAATGTCTTGATATCTAGGTTTGTAGTTTGGGACCAGCCATTCTGGGGGCTCTTCATTGTTTGCATTCTTAAGTCAGTTTTCTCAGTGTCTGCCCTCCCAGGGATCTGGGAGGGACCCATATTCTTCTTTTGGTTTTTCTTCATTTATGTAGATTTCTCTCTCTCTCCCCTTTTCCCTCCCCTTCTTTAATTCTTCTGTTTTTCAGTGAAGGTGGGGTTGTTTTTGTTCAGTTGTGCAATCTCCTGTTCTTCCTTATGAGGGTCCTCTGGCTTTGTTCACTTTTGAGGTTGAAGTGTAGGCTGCGGGCTGTACTTTTTGCAGTTTTGAAGTTTAATTGAGGGGGAAGGTGTGATTCAGAATCTATATGCTGATTCCAGCATACACCAAAAGGTGTTTGAGCACACTGGAACCCATTTCCCACTGCCTTATAATCTGTCTGTACAGCGGTATGTAAGTTTGTTCCCTGGAGCAAAAGGTGGTACAGAAGAGGAAAATAATGGAGGAAGGGGGATCAATAGAAAGTTAGAAAGAGAGGAGAGTGAGAGGGAAAACAGACATATATACCAACTAACAGGTGAAAAGGAGACACAAGACCAGAGAGAAGTGAAAAAAACACGTCAACAAAATTCTCTAAAGAGTACTGGTAGCTACACAGAGACAGACCAATAAAATCATGAAACAGGGTAAATCAGGATGCAAATAAAAGTGAGCAAAACTAACAGTCAAGATGCTAAAATCAAAAGTCAAGATAGGAGATCTGATCATCAGCCTCTCCCCTTTGCTTTCCATGCAGGCAGCTAAATTTACTGGCAGCTTGCAAGTCTGTGATGTTGTCTTTGTCTGATTCAGCAGGGGAGGGGCTTTGTCTCCTGTTTAGCAACATTACCTTAGGAACTGAGGTGGAGGCAGCTGATAGGTAGGTGGGGCAATGCAAATATCTGCCTGGAAAATGGTTGAGGTGGCCATTTCACTTTTTGCAGATCTTTTCTCTCTGCTCATCTGGGTCCCATCTGGGTCCCTGTGCAATCCACTGTGATGGACTATGTTGGAGTGGGCTGCACTGGGGATCAGCTGCACAGCTGGGCGCTGGATCCATGGTGCCACCAGCAGTCTGGGGTGGAGGAGGGGGTCGGAGTTCCCTCCTCTGGAGCTGAAAGCCTCCGATCAGCACCTCCTTAGATAGGCTGTTCCCTTACACCACCATGGGGTCGCTGTACTGAGTGCCTCAGCCAGGGTGAGCCCAGAGCTCCTGAGCTCCAAAGCTCCAAAGGGCAGGTGGTTGGCAGTGAGAATGGCCCTGGGTTCTTCACAGGATACTTCAGCCAGAAATGGGACCGGTATCTCTGAGGGGTGGGTGCCCAGAGCCTCCCTGGGTGACCGGCAGCTTGGTGATGGGTGATGGGCGAGACGATGTAGCCAGGAAGGGAGCGGAGACCCGGGACTCCCGCGTGACAGAAGTCACATATAGTAGAGCAGCAGCAGCTGGGGCTGCAGTATCCGGCCCTGTGTGGGACCAAAGGTCCCTGGACCTTGGACCAGTGCAGCTGGCGGTGGGCAGGGGCTCAGGGAAGAAAAGTAAGAGTCTTTCTGGGAACTCACGTTTGGAGAATCTCACAAATCCACTTGGTTCTGGTAAGATGCCATTGCCATCTTACCAGAACCAAAAATAATTTTTATATCGATATATTGGCAGGAAGAATTGAGAGTATCAGTGGCAGTGATGTAATGAGTGAGCCCAGCATCTGTATGGTAGAAAGTTAACAGATGATATCTAAAATTGATAAGTCAAGCTATAATATGATTATATGCAGATATGAATGCAAGAGAAACTAAAATAAAAGTATGTAAAAAATATGGTTGCTTCTTAAAGATGTGTATCAAAGGACAGTTGATAGATTGCTATTTATATAAATCATTCTCTACTATTCAAATGCTTTCTCATTTGCCTAAATTAAGCTTATTAAAATGCACATACATGCATATAAACAGGTATAACACCTTCCAGTCACCATTGGGGTCTATCTTGCTTTATCATGCCTTTACTGTTTCCCAGGCATACTATTGATTCTCCTTTGATTCTTACTCCATAATTTATTTCACTACTGCCCACTGTTGCAACCACTTCCTAACTAGTTCTCTTATAGATACTTATCTGAACGCCCAATCTCCTTATTGTTGCTGGAGTAATTTTTCCAAAAATCTTTCTTGATTACAGTTTTTTTTTTTTTTTGGCTATTATTTTTACCACCTCCAGAACTTTCTAGTAACTTTATAATAAAGTCCAAATGCATGATATATGACCTACAATCTGATTTCTCCCCAACCTTCAAGCCTTATCTCTCACCAATCTCCCATCTGATCTCTCCTGTCCAATAAGATTAAACTGCTTTTTGATTCTTGAAATATGTCATCAACTTAAACATCTTTGCACTTGAATATGACATTTCCTCAGCTTGGAGGATGTTCCTCATTCCCTCTGGTTTCATTTTGTTAGGTCCTCAATTTAAAAGTTACCTTAATCTAGGACCTTTCTTCTTCTGTAAGACTAGATTGGGTGCACCCTACTACACCTAGCAAATCCTGTGGTTTCAAGTGAGTAACCTGTCATGTCCTTGTTAAATATGTATCTCACTTCCTGACACTAAGTGTCCTGAGGACAGAAGCATTCTAAAACAAATGATCATTAAAGTCAGGTTTTGAATTAAATAGTTATTATAAGGCCAGTCAAATTCTTACAAGACAACTTGAAATCAGAAACAGAGTTATGATAAACATAAAAGAACTACATTTTAGAGGAATTGTAATACTTTCAAAGTATGTTTTATAATTTCTAAAGTGAAATATATTAATCACTGAAAATATTATGTACTCTGTAAATTCCAGATAATCAAGAAC
This sequence comes from Carlito syrichta, assembly GCF_000164805.1. Taxonomy (NCBI): domain Eukaryota; kingdom Metazoa; phylum Chordata; class Mammalia; order Primates; family Tarsiidae; genus Carlito; species Carlito syrichta. Next base: position 86,081 of record NW_007042241.1, read on the forward strand.
ATCAAAGTTTAATAGTTGAACTCTTTTAGAAAAGGTATCCATGCTGGGCTCGGTGGCTCAGCCTGTAATCCTTGCCTTGGGAGGCTGAGGTGAGTGGATTGCCTGAGCCTGCAGGTTCAGGACCCACCTGGGCAACTTGGCGAGACCTCATCTCTACAATAAGTCAAAAATTAGCCAGGTGTGGTAGCACGCACTTGTAGTTCCAGCTACTTGGAAGACTGAGGTGGAAGGATTGCTGGAGCCCAACAGGTTGAGGCTGCAGTGGCTGGGAGTGGCCACTGCACTCTAGTCTGGGTGACAGAGTGAGACTCTAACTCAAAAAAAAGAAAAGAAAAGGTATCCATATGGAGAAATCCATTTTCTTTTATTTTAGCTTTATTGAGATATAATTAGCAAATAAAAATTGTATATATCTAAGGTGCACAACATGATGTTTTGATATGTGTATGCATTGAAAAATGACTGCCACAATGAAACTAATTAATATATTCCTCAGCCGGGCTCGGTGGCTCAGCCTGTAATTCCGCGCCTTTGGGAGGCTGAGGTGAGTGAATTGCCTGAGTCCGCGGGTTCGAGAGCCGCCTGGGCAGTGAGACCTCATCTCTACAATAAATCAAAAAATCAGCCGGGTGTGGTAGCGCATGCCTGTAATTCCAGCTACTCGGAAGGCTGAGGCAGAAGGGTCGCCGGAGCCCAGCAGGTCGAGGCTGCAGTGGCCGGGAGTGGCCACTGCACTCCAGTCTGGGCGACTGAGTAAGACTCCAACTCAAAACAAAACAAAACAAAACAAATATATTCCTCGCCTCAGATAGTTATGTTTTTGGTTTTTGGTAAGAATATTTAAGGTCCACTCTCTTTAGCAAATTTTAAGTATATAATACAGTATTATTTACTATAGTCACCATGCTATACATTAGAGTTCTGGAATTTATTTATCCTGCCTAACTGAAACTCTGTACTCTTTGATTAGCATGTCTCCATTTCCCCTACCCTCCAACATCTGACAACCACCATACTACTCTCTATTCTATGAGTGTGACGTTTTTATGCACATGTAACTGAGATAATGTAGTATTTGTCTTTCTGTGCTTGGATTATTTCACTCAGTGTAATGTCCTTCAGGTTTATCCATATTGTTGCAAATGGCAAGATTTTCTTTTTTTTTTAAGGCTGATATATATATATATATACACATATATAGTTTCTTCTTAAAGATGTGCATCAAAGTACAGTTGAGAGATTATCTATATAAATCATGTATATATTCAGGTATCTGCCAATGAAAGCTTAGGTTGAGCATACCTAGGTGATTGTGAATAATGCTACAATGAATATGAAAGTGGAAGTATCTTTTCAAGATACTTATTTAATTTATTTGGGTATGTATGTATGTATTATATTATAGTTCTATAATATAGTAATATTTTATAGTAATACTATAGTTCTATTAGTTTTTTGAGGAACCTCCAAACTGCTTTTCTTAATGACTATACCAATTTACATTCCCAATCACAGTGTGTGAGAGTTTCTTTTTTCCCCAATCTTTGCTAATATTTGTTACCTTTTGTCTTTTTGATAATAGTTATTCTAGCACGTGTGAGGTGATATCTCATTGTGGTTTTGATTTTCACTTCTCTGATGATGAGTCATGCTGAGCATTTTTTTTCATATTTTGGCCATTTTAAATGTCTTTTATTGTCCCATTTAAAAATTAGGTCATATGTCTTCTTGCTATTAAGATGTTTGAGTTTCTTGTATATTTTGGATATTAAAGTCTTATCAGATATATGGTTCGCATTTATTTTATCCCATTTCCATTTTGCAGTTTGTTGATTGTTTCCTTTTCTGTGCAGAAGCTTTTTAGTTTTATGCAATCCCATTTGTCTATATTTTCTTTTGTTTAATGTGCTTTTGGTTTTTTATTATTAAAAAAAGCACTGCTTAGAGTAATATCAAGAAACTTTCCCCTATGTTTTCTTCTAAGGAAATCTATTCCATTAGCAAAGTGAAAACAACTTAATAATGTCATGCTAGATATAAGTTACCCATAATGACATAAGTAATGAAAAAAGAGGTATTTTAATAATGTTTTTAAAAATTAAAACTTGTTTATACTTATGGAGGATGAATCTAGCAGGTATAATCACATTTAATTCCCTAAAAATGGAAAACAAAAAAAAGAAAGAAAGAAAAATTAGTAAAATTGGCCTTAGCTTGCTCATGCTGGGTGTCCTTAATTATTTAAATAGAATATCTTCCAGACATGGTGCTTTTTCTCCTCCAGAACTGCCCTGTCTCACAGGCAACAAGCAACTGCAAAGCTTTTATTTACTTTGAATCTATTATGTGACTCATCTCAATTTGTATGAAAAGCCTTAGAGAAATATATGGGCATCAACGTTAATGCTAATTATTATAACCTTCACTTCTCTTTAGCTTGGTAAAACCGTGTATATTTACTTTTCTTGTTACATTGCATACATAAATATTATTAGACATATCACAAGGGTAGAATTTATTTATTTTTTCTTCTTCAGTCTGGTTTTTACCTTTTGAATCAATTTGATTTCTATAGTTTCTCCTTGTCTGTTTTTGCCTGTATTGACTCCTCCAAAGTAGACCATATTAAAATGTATCACAAGAGTTTTCAAGGTGGGTCTCTTTTAGTGGAAATCTTAGTAATGTCCTACTTTGCTTTTCTTTATTTTTTAATTATTCTTTTAAGTAACAAGTTTGCAAGATTTTTTAAAAAATTGAAATTAATGTTTTTAGGGAGTACAATATCCTTGGTGATTTTATCGAGTTCTGATCCGGCTCACGAATCAGAAGTAAGATGTATAAAGCAAAATGATTTTCTAATACGTTTCCTTAAAATTAAAGCTAAGGCAAAATTGAACACTTAGCAGCCAATTCAATCTCAAAGAGGAGACAGTTGAAGCATCACTATTTTGGATTTATTGAGCACTTATGTTCCTAGTACTTTGCTGATGATAACTTTTTATAGAATTTTAGTGAGGTCAATGGTCATTCTACAAATGTCAAGACCCCCAAAGTACATATACTGTTTTTAATTTTTGAGATTAGTCACTTTAAGATTTCTAGAACAGAAAGCAATTGGTGTCTCCACTTCAATTTGTGTTATATAGAGACGACTTTGGGGGAATTTGATATTTTAAAAAATTTTATTCTTTAGAAAAAATTGCACAAATTAAAATAAAATAATTACTTTGAAAAGTTATATGATAATATATTTGAGAATTTTAAAATGTCCTGCACATTCTGAGAATAAAAAAAGTCACAGTCACTGACATTGGTAATGTCACAGTCATAATACTTTATGGGCATTTCATGAAATATAATGAAAAAATATATCAAAGGAGATTATGGAAGATGGAAACTTGATGGATTGGAATAAGTAAAACTTTAGTTTGGCTCATTCATGTAACAGGCCTCACAGCCTTGAACATTGACAGGTTAAGGGTCATTGAGCCTTAATGTCTCTTTATATTAAATAGGTATGCCATGACCTAACTCTCAGAACTCTTTTGAGTATAACTTAAATGAAATAATTTTGTCAAGCTCTTGTTTAATAAAAAATGTGTTCAATAAACATTATGTCTCCTTACCAAGATTCACTGACTGTATTTTTTCTGGAAAATCATGTATAAAACTTTAGTGATTTGGTGGCTTTCATTGAATTTGATTTTTATTTTCATGTGACTTTTTAGTGACTTACTAAGGCTTCTTCTTGTTGGTATAATATATTGCTCTATGCATTCTCATGTGTTTTATTCAGGCACCCATATGTTGGGTATAAAACAACTATAAGCTCTTTCCAGATCCAGCTAGGCTGGGATCCCACTGTTTCTAGAGACTAAGCTTGCAGTTGGTGCTCATCATAGGCATCAGACCAGATCTGACTTCAAAAATGTTTAAATGCTCTTCTACACTTAGCATTAATTTTATGCAATTGCTAATTATTTATTTTTTTATGAGGCTTTTTTTTTTTTTTTTTGAGTTGGAGTCTCTTACTTTGTTGCCCAGGCTGCAGTGCAATGGCATGCTCATGACCACTGCAACCTTGATAGGTACTGTAATATGTATTAAATTGTTAATAAATATTAAACATCCAAGAGGTGAACTCGAATGAGATTGATTGTAAGGGAATCTTTTCTCAGACACATCATTCAGACATTATACCAGTTTCTCTGAAGGTTTTGAGCATTTTTGATGTGTTTTTTGAGATACATTTTAATTTTCATAGAGAAATATAAACAGCTATTTTGTGTGAATATATCCATAGAAGAACATAATTTTTACATGCACATCATTTTTTCCTATTTTTAGCACAATCATTCCAATGTTTCATTTAGGATCTGTTCCTTTCATATCCCATTTTACACCAGAGAATTAACAATGACAGAGAAAAAGTATGTGATCAATTTAGGACAAACAAAATCTTCTTCCAGAATTTATGTACATATTTTTTATGTATGTATTGAACCTGACTCCTTTCATGTAACTTTATGTACCAGACTTACCTATGTGGGGAAATGCATCAGTAGTTCATTTCTTCTTATTGTGTTTAGTGCTCTTTTGTATGGGTCTCCCATGGTTTGTCTATTCAACAACTGAAGGTAGTTTCCACTTTTTTAGCTGTTATAAGTATTTGTGTACAGACTTTTGTTTGAGTCTGTTTTTTCGTTTCTCAGGAAAGTGACTGGAAATTTGCTTGATTATATAATCAATGTATAATTGACTTTAAAAGAATAGGTCAGTTTTTTTTTACAGTTTCTGTAACATTTGACATTTCCACGAACAATGTATGTGAATTTCAGTTTGAATCCTTACCAGTATTTGATATCAGGGTTCGGTTTTTGTTTTTGTTTGTTTGTTTGTTTTGCCATTTTAATAGGAGAGTAGTGGCATCTTGCTGTGGTTTTTGGTTTTAATTTACCTTTTCCTAACACTCATGATGTAGAAAGCGTTTTCATGTGCTCATTTGCCCTATTTATGTCTTTTTTGATGTGTTGAAATCTTTTGCCCACTTTTTAATTGGACTTTTTTGTGTGTTCTTATATTGAGTTTTTTTTTTAATTTTTAATTTTAAAGATGTGGGGTGCAATTCAAGGTTAGGTATACAAATGTGCATTATGCAGGTACCCTTGTTGCTGAGGTGAGCCCCCTCCTCCCCTGGTAGTTTTACACTACTGCCAATCCCACCGCCCCTTCCCCTGGCAGTTTCCTACTACTTCCAATCCCTTTCTTATAGTATAACGATAATTGTTCAAGGTCCGCTTATGAGTGAGAATATGTGGTACTCAGTTCTTTGTTTCTGTGACAGATCACTCAATATTATACACTCTACGTCCATCCAACTTGCTGCAAAATTCATAATTTTGTTTTTCTTTATGTCTGCATAATATTTCATCATGTATATGTACCACATTTTTTTAATCCAGTCCTCTTTAATGGGCAGCATGATTGGTTCCAAGTTTTTGCTATTGTGAATAATGCTGCAATAAACATGTATGTGCAGGTATCATTTTCATAGAGTGATCTGAGTTCTTCCAGGTATATTTCCAGAAGGGGGATTGCTGGGTCATATGAAAGATCAATTTTTAGATCTTTTAGGAATCATCACACTGTTTTCCACAGTGGTTGTACTAGTTTACACTCCCTTTCCCCTGCATTCTCTCCAGCTTCTGTTGATTTCTGAGTTATTGATGATTGGCCATTCTGATTGGAATTTGGTGGTATCTCAGTGTGGTTTTAATTTGCATTTCTTTGATGACTAGTAAGGCTGAGCATTTTTTCATGTATCTGTTGGCTGCTCATATGTCTTCTTATGAGAAGTGTCTATTCATATCTTTTGCCCACATTGTAATGGGGCTGTTTGTTTTTTTCTTTTCGACATGTCTGAGTTCCTTGTAGATTTTAGATATTAGGCCTTTGTCAGATATACAGTTGGCAAGTATTTTTTCCCAGTCTGTGGGCTGTTTCCCTATCCTCTTGATGGTTTCTTTGGCTTTGCAGAAGCTTATCAGTTTGATGAGTTTCCACTTGTCTATCTTATCTCATGACACAGGCACTTGCGATTTTGATCAGGAATTGGTTGCCAGTTCCAATTTCCATAAGGGTGTCTCCTGCTTTTTCTAAGATTCTTATAGTTTGAAGTTTTATGTTTGAGACTTTGATCCATTTAGAGTTGATTTTTGTGTATGGTGATAGGTAGGGGTCTTGTTTTAATCTTCTTATGTGGCCAACCAGTTTTTCCAGCACCATTTACTGAATAGGTTGTTTTAAGATTTATTTTTATTCTGCAGATCTAACTATCTATCATAAGTGCATTTTGAAAATATTTTCAGCCAGTGTATGACATGCCTTTTTATTTTCTTATCAGTCTCTTATAAAGATCAAATTTTAAAAATGTTTAAATATTTACAATAAAGTCAATTTCATCAGGTCTTCTCTAATGAATCATGGCTTTGGTGTGATATCTAAGAAATCTTTTCAAACATATTTATATATTATATATTTATGTTTTCTTCCAGAAGCTTTGCAGTTTACCCTTTAAATTTAGGACACAATGCAGTTTTGAGGTATCTTTTGAATGACGTAAAGTACTTTGTTGTAAGTAACATCATTTTTAGATTTGAAATTATTGCTAATATATACAAAATTGACTTTGTATATTGATCTTTAATCATAATCTCAGTTAACGTATCTATTTCTAGTCCCTTTATTTTAGATTTCATAGGATTTTCTACAGAGACAATCATATTACCAGCAAATGAAGAGTCTTATTTCTTCTGTTTCAATCTGTATGACTTTATTTCTTTGGTTGCTCCAGCTTGACAAACTTTTCTTCCATTTATTTTATTGAAATTCCATAGAATTGTGAATAAGTATTGAGGTTGGTCAAATGTTTTCCCTGTATCTCTTCATCAGTCTGTTGTTGGAGTAATTTACATTGATTGAGTTCCAAAATATTGCAGTAGCCTTTCATTCCCAGGATAAAAGATTACTGGCTTATGACATATTATTCTTTTTATATGTTAGAGCATTAAGTCCTTTTGGATCTGTATTCATGAGAGATATTGGACTGTAGTTTCCTTTACATTTAATTTTTTTTTTAAGTGAGAAAGCATGATTTATTGAGAGAACAGAAAAGTTCCCACAGCAGGAGGGGTCCCAAAGGTGTTGTCCATCTAGGGCTGAAAACCTGGGCTTATATTGCCCTAAGTCCAAGTGGATTGGCTAGCACTAGCTGAGAGCTGTAGCTGTTCTGATTGGTCAGCATTAAGGACCAATTGGCAGGAGGTAGGAGCCTCATGGGGAGCTGATTAGTTGCTTTTCCATCCCAGCAGTGAGTACCCAAGTTCTAGCTTGAGAGGCTCACAGAGAGTTTGTTTACCAACGCTGAGCCTGAGAGGCCTGCTGGGAGTTCACTATGTTGTTACCAGAGGACCTGCCTGTCTGTCTGCCTAGGCTTTTCCTAGTTATCTCCTGTCTCATTCCTCCCTCTGGAGTAGTACTCCTAACTGCCTTTAGGGAGTGAGGATGATTACCGGTCTTGCTACTTCTGCTGATCATGGGCATCATATGGGAATGGCAGAAAGGGATCCTCCAGAGGTAATTCTTTTTTTCTTGTTTTGGTATCAGTGTTATCTTGACCTCAAAAATAATTGTTGTTTTCTCTTTTTAAAATGTTCTGATAGATTATATGTAGCAGTAATATAATTTATTCTTTAAATATTTAGTAAAACTTATCAATAAGTCCTCTTTGCTTAAAGCTTTCTTTTGTGGAAAGTTATTAGCTAAAAATTCCATCTAAATTTATATGCATAAATTTAAATGTATATGTATTTTTTAGAGAGAGAGAGAGATCAGGCTATCCATTAAATAATCTTTGTTATATGGTGTTCAAGGAATTTGTTGATTATATTTATTTTGTCAAATTAATGTTTATAGTTTTAATGTCTATAAGATGTGATGTGAGGTCCCCTGTTTCATTTCTTATGCTTGGAATTTATAACTTCATATTGTGTTGTATTTTATCAATCTGGCTAGGATATTTTTGAAGATCCAATTTCAGTTTCACTAGTTTTACTCTAATATTTTTCTCATTTTACAGTCACTATGTTCTTCAATTAATTTTATTGTTTCCTTTTGTTAATTTGGTATGAGTATAATATGCCTCCCTTTTTCTAACTTTTTTTTTTTTTGAGTTGGAGTCTCACTCTGTCACCCAGACTGGAGTGCAATGGCTGCTCTTGGCCACCGCAGCCTCAACCTGCTGAGCTCCGGCGATCCTTCCACTTCAGCCTTCCAGCAGCTGGAACCACAGGCGCGCATTACCACACCCGACTAATTTTTTGATTTATTGTAGAGATGAGATCTCACCAAAATGCCCAGGCGGGTCTCGAACCCGCGGGGTCAGGTAATCCACTCACTGTCTAAAGGACAAATTTAGATCATAATATAAAACTTTTTTATTTCCTACAAAAAGCAAGGCATTGATATACAACGTCTTTTAAATACTGCTCAACCTGCTTTGAACAAATTTTGCCTCTTGTGTTTTATATATATTGAATTAAAAATATTTCTATTTTTATTTGCAGATATCATCTACTTATTATATAGAAATGTTTTGCTGAATTTCACATATTTGGCATTTTTTCAGTTTTTCTTTTCTATTAATTTCTGGTTTAGTTTCATTAAAATCATTCATATGATTTTAGTTCTTTCAGTTTAAGATATTTGTTTTTTTTTTTAAATGTGGTAGATCTTGCTGAACGTTTTAAATATGCATGAAAATAATATATACTCTGCTGTTGATTGTAATATTCGGTTTTTTTTTTGAGTTAGAGTCTCACTCTGTCACCCAGACTGGAGTGCAGTGGCCGCTCCTGGCCACCGCAGCCTCGACCTGCTGGGCTCCGGCGATCCTTCCACCTCAGCCTTCCAAGTAGCTGGAACTACAGGTGCACGCTATCACGCCCGGCTAATTTTTTGATTTATTGTAGAGATGAGGTCTCACCAAGTTGCCCAGGTGGGTCTCGAACCCGCGGGCTCAGGCAATCCACTCACTTCGGCCTTCCAAAGCTCAGGACTACAGGCTGAGCCACTGAGCCCGGCCAATTGTAATATTCTAACAAAGTCATTTGGGTCCTGTTTTTGTTTTTGTTTTTTATAAGTTGGAGGCCTTACTCTGTTGCTCAGGCCAGAGTAAAGTGGCAAAATTACAGTTCACCTCAGTCTTGACCTCCTATGCCCAGACAATCTTTGCCCCTCAGCCTGTCAAGTAGCATGACTATAGGCATGTGCCACCATAGCCAGTTAACTTTTTTTGTAGAGACAAAAAAGGTCTGGCTGTGTTGCCCAGGCTTGTCCCAAACTCTTGGGCTCAAACAATCCTCCTGCCTTGGGCTCCTAGAGTGCTGGGATTTCAGGCATGAGTCAACATGTCTAGCAGGCCTGTTGTTTAATAGTATTACTTAGATTTTTAATATTTTTATCTACTTATTCTATCAATTACTTAGAGAAATTTTTTGCAATTCCCAAATATAAGTATACATTTTCCATACCTTTTTGCAGTTAATTCAGTTTTGCTTCATGTTTTGGTACTTCTGTTTTTAGTTGTTATACAATGACAATGTCTTCTTGGTTAATTTTCCATGTATCATTACAGAAGTTCTTCTCTACCTGGTATTTTTTGTTCTAATATGAACTTCTTTGATACTTACATAACAATTTCATTTGATGAATTAAATTGAATATTTTGAACACATGTGTAACTACTAAAATATTTTGTAAAGAAAATTAATAATCTAATCATGGAAAAAAATGAAATAATAAAAAGTATTCAGATTAAAAGCAGACCAAAAAGAAGAAAGAATAAACAACAAATATAATACAGTAAAAATGACTATCAATTTGGTAGATTTCGAGTCAACTGTATCAATATAATGTAGAACTGATATAAGCATACCAATTAAAGACTGAAATGGTAAGATTGAATTAAAAAAAAACTGGGTTTACAAACTGCACCTAGAAGAAATCCATTTAAAATACAAAAACCAAGATAAGTAAAAAAAGGAAAAGGGGAACAAGATATAAAGATATATCATGCAAACAACAAAAAAAGCAGAATTTGCTATTTTCATTTTACATTTTATCCTTAGAGTTCTAACTTTCTGCTGAAGTTTTCCATTTGTTTGTATTATCTCACTTTTCATAGGAGATGTTATCGTATTAATTGGTTAATTTAATTTCTGTTTACTAATTCCAGTATATTTAACAAATTGCAAATAATTGTGTGTAGGGTAGTGAGAGAATAAAAAAACTCTAGGTGAGATAGATTCATTGTCTGACAGAATCTTCTTCAAGGAACTACTACTGAGTGTTCAACGAATGGAGCTATTATGTTAATATCAAAGAAGTTCACATCAGAACAGACATTTCAGAGTCTCATTCTGTTGATTATGTTGTCTTTTGATAGTGTATTGTGGTTTTCTCTTTCCTTCCTTTTTTCCCCATTGATTGTCAAATATAGTATTAGAATCGTAGAAACTGAGGTACATGGTATCTATGCCTGAAAACACACACATCTCTCTTTCTGCTTTGTTTTTAGCTTGGAGTTTGAAGCAGTTAGGATGAGTTAAATTGGTTCTGTATTTTGTAAGTATATAGTTATCTTTGGTTCATAGTGACTTCAAATGTTTCTATCCAGTTTAATTTTTAGAGTGGGAATGGTTTTTCAGTTTCTCTCCACCCCCAATTTCTCTGTTCTGGCCTTTTACCTTAAAACTTCCATGTATGTCTATACCATGAAGATTCTCTATGTCTCTATCCACTTGTCTTTCTCTCATTAATAGTCCCTTCTTTCTTATTTCGTTTTGTTTTGTTTTTCTCTGATACTTGCCAACTTGGTGGTGGGGGATTAGAAAAGGTTATTTATTTATTTTTTTTTTTGAGTTGGAGTCTCACTCTGTCGCCCAGACTGGAGTGCAGTGGCCGCTCCCGGCCACCGCAGCCTCAACTTGCTGGGCTCCGGCGATCCTTCAGACTCAGCCTTCTGAGTAGCCGGAATTACAGGCATGCGCTACCACGCCCGGCTGATTTTTTTGATTTATTGTAGAGATGAGGTCTCACTGCCCAGGCAGGTCTCGAACCCGTGGGCTCAGGCAATCCACTCACCTCAGTCTCCCAAAGGCACGAAATTACAGGCTGAGCCACCGAGCCCAGCTCTAGAAAATGTTCTTAGTTGTCCTGTTTCAGTCTTGTTCATAATTAGGACCCGTGTCTCTGTGTTGAATGGTAGTAATTTCTCTGTAACTTGGCTCCTCTCCCAGTAAAGGGCAATTTCTTGTGATCTGGATCCAGGATGTTTTTCTGGCCTTCCCTAGTGTTGAATGTCCATGTCTTATATATCCTGCAGTGCAATAGGTCCTCACCACGCTCTGGAGATGTCAACATGTGCCACATTTATCTCAGTGGCTTAAGGGTTTTGTTTTTTAGGGCCTTTATGCATCTTCCTTCCTTTCTGCACTGATGGCTGATCTCTTCCATTAATCCTGCACCACCAAGGAGATATACTCCAGTTTACTTTCCACTCCTTATGAGCACTCACTAGTAGTTCATTAAGAAGATCCTAAGCCGGGCTCGGTGGCTCAGCCTGTAATCCCGCGCCTTTGGGAGGCCGAGGTGAGTGGATTGCCTGAGCCTGCGGGTTCGAGACCCGCCTGGGCAGCGAGACCTCATCTCTACAATAAATCAAAAAAATCAGCTGAGTGTGGTAGCGCGCGCCTGTAATTCCGGCTACTTGGAAGGCTGAGGTGGAAGGATCACTCCAGTCTGGGCGACAGAGTGAGACTCCAACTCAAAAAAAAAAAGAAGATCCTGTAAGAAGGTGCAATTTTTCCTTGAATCTGGGTCTACCTGGAGTTTCTCTTATCTCTCACTAGCCTATACTCAATCTTTAACAAATTGTTTAAAAAATTTAATGAATTTCTATTACCTGCTTCAGTGGAGGTGCTATTATTCTCTGGATGCCACAGATGAGCCAGTATTTATGTTCTATTTCTTCTGGAGAGAGCCCCATCTTACTTAAGATTTCAACTCTCTGGTTTAAAAGAAAGTTAGTATTTTATTTTAGTATTTTCTATATATTCTGTAGTAACATTTTGAATTTTGATGTTTACGAGTTTTATATATTCATTTTAAGCTATAGTTTTTAGCTATTATAAAGCTAAAGCAAATATTTTAATGATGTACTCTAATATGATTATATTTTCTAGAGAACAGTCAATTAAACCAGATTAATTCCTTTATTAATTTTCAATGCAGAGCAATTAAACTGTTTACAGTTTTTAAAGTTCCTTCTGTATTTTATTCCAGTAATCTTATTACTTTTCATACAAATATTACAAAATATTGGTTCAATTAAATTTTTAAACTTGTACCATTTTTACGTTTCTTTGTAGACATGTTTATACAAAGTTTTGCAGGTAAAAATTTTCAAACCCAGATTTTTGTCAACAATGTTAAATGTTTTGTTAGATTTCTAGGCGATATAATTTTATGTTGTACTCCATATGAGGTATAATCAGTATCATTCTTTGTTGATTCGTTCAAGTCCAGTTTTTCTGAGATAGTTTTTGTAAGTTTTAGTTGAAATGAACAGGTACAGATCTATTTATATTTACATTTCTAGCATATTGTAGTGTGAGCATTTTTGTTATAATTTATTTGATAATTTATGTAGTAACATTTATTTACTGAATAGAGGCATATGTTTTAATTGTTGGAGCTAAGAGCAACTAACATTTTAAAAGGCAAAACCATTTAATATGAACAAATTACAAGGTCAAAATATATTGCTTTTGGAGAAAAGTGTAGAAATAACATTTCAGATTATAGAAAGGCCATGAATAAAGTTTAATAAAATACAAAGATCATAAAACTAATGACAAAAGCAAGAGTGAGTAGGTAAAGAGACCAACACAAGGTAAATAATAAATTCTTACTGGGAAAATAGGAGAAAAGCTTTATTGAAGACAGATTATTAAAAATATCAAAGTGTCCTATAGATCTTGTGAACAATAGTTACAAAATGTGTTATATTGAGGAATAGCCTGTGCTGTTATCTCAGCAAACCCTTCTCTCTTTCCTAGAAATGTGAGGAGAGGTTTGTAAGCAGTATTTTTGGAGTATACAATTTTCTTGAAAATATATTCCTTCTACAAAACATGAATCAGTAGAAGAAAGTGTTTGCTGTGCATTTTGTGTGAAAGCTATATACTTCTGCCTGAATCTTTATTTATTAGCAGTGTCTCTGTGGCCAAAAATAATAAACAATTAACATGCAATCTTTAAACACGTCTTTGAAGGGTTAGTAGAGGTTGTATATATATAAAAAAAGTAAATTTATTATTCATATACACAAAATTTAGCAAAGGTAAAAGCAAAGATTTTATTTCAGGTTGACCAATATAATTAATTATATAATTGTGTGGGTGTGTGTGCGTGTGTGTGTGTGTGTGTGTGTGTGTGTGTGTGTTTGGCTAAGACAATTGCCAAGCAGTAATTTAGTTCAATAATAAAATTTACTGTCTTCTGTTATGCTTTGTAGAGCTTCAAAGTATTTTTAATGACTAGCAAACCACACAGATATGTGTATTTTGATTGTGTTATAGGTACTGAAGCCACCCCCTGTAGTCATTGCTAATAGGATCCTGGCTTTACCAAGAAAGGATGGGAAGCAGTCTCCCCTACAGAACCCATGTGCATCTCATTGTTTCATTAATTTCCAGCAAAAAAAGAATAGGTTCAGCTCTATGTCAAGCCAAACTTAGAAAATATAAAAATTTGTTAATGAATTTCACTCATTGTTGATTTTTTTCTATACATTTTCCTCCAATGTTTTCCTCTCTTTATCATATGGTTCTTATTAATAACTTAAAAAGAAAGCAGCATAGTTTATTAGAAAAATAACTAGATATAATCTCATGTCTATTTTGGCATGTGGGAGTTTTATCTTCCTTAAAATCTTAATGTATTCTTTCATTCCTTTATTTAAAAGTATTTATTAAATACCAGAAACTACTCTAGGTGTTGCTGGGTGTAGTATGGTACAATTTGGTGCATTTTTTTTTTTTGACTGAACCCTGAAATGATATTCAAAGCCAACAGCAAAATTTTAAACAAAGTTTATTAGCGAGAAGAAGTGAAGGAAAATGGAAGATTCATTCCAGACAAGTCTGGCACAAGCAAGTCTCTCTAAAACTGCACTTTTGCTTTTTACAAAAAGGTAGCTATAGCTACCTAGTTATTGATGTGCTAATAAGGACGAGGGCACAGGCAATCTTTTGGCCTCCACTTCCCAAAGTGCTGGGACTACAGGCGTGAACCACTGCACCTGGTCCAAAACTTGTTAATTTTATATGCTCCAGATGAGGTAATGGAGGAGGTAGAGATCTCACAGTCTAACAGATCTCAGTCTAACAGTAGTTTGATATACAATTCTGGATTTTCAAGACAAAATTTAAACTGGAAATATCGACTTGAGTTATCATCATATACTTAGTATCAAAATTAATGTATCAGATACAATTTTCACGTAAAGTGAAGAGATCCAAGGGAAGAGTAAATTTCAGTCAAGAGAAAAAAATAAGAAAGGATAATGAGAAGAAGGAAAGACTAAAATTCTACTCACAGCCACTTGATGCTTTTAAATACACTAAGCATTTTCAAGTGTAATTTACTTGGATCTTTAAAAAATGATACATTATATGGGAAATGATATTGTCTACCTGATAAGATTAGATATAGCTATATGGGAAATGATATTATCACCCTGATAGAAATTAAAATAGTCAGAATAACTTGGTAAACATCATTTTGGCCTAATCTGATATGATACACAAAACCAACACGTTTGGAAATAGTTTGGGGTATGTAAAGAGAATGGGAGTACTTGAAACAAAAGACAATAGGAAAAATGCAAAGATTGGAACTCTGCACATTGAAAGTTATGTCCAATGAGTAAGTTTTAAAGATCTGCTATACAACATCGTGCTTATAGTTAACAACACAGTTTTGTGCACTTAAAAATTTGTTAAGAAGGTAGATCTCAAGTTAAACATTCTTCTCACAAGAAAGGGAGACAAGGAAATTATTCAAAGTAATTGATATGTTTATTACCTTGATTATAGTGATAGCATCATGAATGTATGTATATGTCTATATTTGTCAAATTGTATCCATAAACATGTGCATTTTTTGTATATCAATTATGTCTCAATAAAGCTGCTAAAACATGGTATAGTAAAACGTTTTAAACATAGATAGAGATGGTGGTTCATGACATTGAGAACATACTAAATGTCACTGAATTTTCCTTTTAAAAATGACTAATGTTTTGTTATATATGTTTTTATATGAATTTCATCTCAGAAAAACAATAAAAAGTAAAATAAAAGTAGGCTTGAATAGATTGCTCAATAAAATTCCTGGAATATCAAGGATGAGGTGAACAACTTTGTTCCTGGAGTGTAATACAAGAACATTATGTCTTTTTTAGATCTAAGATGAAAAAAAAAGGTGAAGAGAACAGTGCCAATTTTTGTAAAAGTTTAATATTTTTTAAATATATAAATACCTTGTAGTTCAGTAATATATTTTTTTCTGGTTCAAAAATACAAATGTAATCCTATGATGTGGTCACTTCTCTTGTTTTTATGCTTCCTATTATTCCTCAATTGCTACATCTTTCTCTTTCTAGGAATTAAAGAATCATGATCTTATTCATTTTACAACTTTCTTATTTCTGTGAATATTGTCAATTTTTATAAGTGCTTTAAATATAGAATCTTAATATTACAATAGAAATGGCCATGAACTAAGAAGGGAAAAATAAAGAAAAGAGAACTCTTTATTTAAGCCTTTTATATTTATTGCCAAATAACCCTTTAAGTCAGGTTAACATTAAAAGCTACTAATTTGCATCATAAATATACTTTTTAAAATGGTCATCATACCTCTTCTGAATAAATGAGCATCCAGAACATAGGCCCAAATAGATCCTTGTGTGAATGAGTTTTTAAGGTTATAAAATATCTCACATCCTCCCTTTGATATCTATGAATAATATTTATGTGTTTTACAGGATAAGTTTTCAGATCCGTTGTGGAACAATAATGTCTAGAAAAGTTTAATCAATACTTAGGCATAGAATCTATGGATCATAAACTTGCTAAAAGTTTGAACTCAATACCATAAACATTATTTTGTGGAAAAAGAGGAATCATATTAGCAAGCTATGATACTGTCAGGGAGTGCTGGCTGATTGAGAAATATGATTCTGGAGCTCTTAAAATCTTAGTACAATTTATCTCTTTCTGAGTAATGTTGGACCCACAACATAACCAAATCCCAGGGCATTCGAAGCACCATGAGGCAAATGCTTACCTATTCTGATTCTGTCTCTATCTGTTATGTTATCCTTGAAATTCACCACTTCTCCAGTAGGGGATTTGTCCCTCATTATTTGTATAAGAACAAAAGCCTGGAGAGATAATTTGTCTCCAAGATCAAATAGGGAGAGTCTCGAATTTGATTAATCTGCTGTTGCTTTTGATTTCTACAGGGACATCTTTGTCCTAAACCAACAGTTCTAAAGTGTATTTCACAAACCCATGGGGGTCCCTCTAGATAATCATGACATTTTTTTCCAGAATGATGGAATATTATTTGTCTTTTCTTACTATGTTGACATTTGTGCTGATGGTACAAAAGCAATTATAAACCAAAAGTAAAATTTTAAACCTCCCCATCGACTGAACCGATCCCCTTGGGCCAACAGAAACTTGAAAAACTCAATTCTAGGCTATGATGGAAAAGGAGAGTGACACACCTTATTATACTCTGTCCTCTGTGAAGTTTAGGCACAACTGACTAGCATTCAAATAAAGATAATAAGACTGTCAAAACAGAACTTATGGCAATAAGATACCAAATTCCAATCTGACACAAGTATAGCATCACATGACAGATAGCAGGCCCTAAAATAAATGAAATTATTTCATCCCAAAATATTCTTTTTTGACATTTTTCTAAGTGAGCCTGCAAAGTTATCGCTTGAGAAACTTTGTAACTGAAGAGAATCTCCTTTTTTTTTTTTTTGAGTTGGAGTCTCACTCTGTCGCCCAGGCTGGAGTGCAGTGACACGCTCCCGGCCACTGCAGCCTCGACCTGCTGGGCTCCGGCGATCCTTCCACCTCAGCTTTCCGAGTAGCTGGAACTACAGGCGTGTGCTTCCACGCCCGGCTGATTTTTTGATTTATTGTAGAGATGAGGTCTCGCTGCCCAGGCGGGTCTCGAACCCGTGGGT
This sequence comes from Carlito syrichta, assembly GCF_000164805.1. Lineage (NCBI taxonomy): Eukaryota > Metazoa > Chordata > Mammalia > Primates > Tarsiidae > Carlito > Carlito syrichta. The sequence goes on from NW_007042241.1 coordinate 103,476, forward strand.
TCAGGCGATCCACTCACCTCAGTCTCCCAAAGGCGTGGGATTGCAATCCTTTTTGAGATACTTGCCACCTATTTTCTCTGAAGTCTGCTAGTTAGAGGCTTCATCTACATAACAAGAAGAACCTGGGCCTTCACAACTTCTCTTATCTTAGCTCAAGTATTTTTTTTTTCTGACTTCAAATCATTTAGACAGAGTTTAACTTTCATCCAATTGCCAATTAACAAATCATTGAGTCTACCTATGACTTGTAAGTCCCTGGCTTTGAGATGTCCTTACCTGTAACTTCTGTCTCTCTAAAACATATAAAGCCAAGCTGTAATCCAATCACCATGGGCACATGTCCTCAGGACCTCTTGGGACTGTGCCTTGGATCTTGGTCACTCATATTTGGCTAAGCATAAACCTCTTTAAATATTTTACAGAATGATTTTTTTCATCAACACAATGGTGGATAAAAATTGAGTGCATTTTACTTGCTGTTACTTGGGGGAAAAAACTGAAAAATAAATGATTGTTAAGATATGGATAGGGTGAGGGTGGATGAATGTTAGGGCATGGATAGGGTGAGGGTGGTGGATGGATATGGAGAAGGGCACAGCACCACTGTAGCTAGTGTGTCAGAGGTGCAAGCTGATAACCAGAAATCTGAGTAATGCAAAGAATTGCAACACACAAAGAGGTGAAAGAAGAAAAGATTTATTTAAGAAAGTTTCACTTTCCACATACAGGAAGCAGGCCTATACTCTAGATGAGCATGACCCGATAACCCTGAGCCCTGGTTTGAATCCTTTCCCCTGGAGACGTTGCCATTAGGTAAGCATGACTGCCATGACTTCCTTGTTGGCCACCTCAGTGACACAGAGACCCACTATGTTCTCCTATATTATCACAGTCCCTAGAGAATGGTGTGATAAGGATCCCAGTGCTCCTGTACATTCCTGAATAACATTCCTTAGAGCTAATGGAGGGTGGACTTCCCCTTATCCCTTATGCATTCTCAGTGGGCAGCCATCTACATAACTTTTGTAATCACAAGTTTTGTGATTTGCATAACTTTTGCCTAATGCATGATGTCTTAGGCCTTGCAAACTGCCTCCACTCTAGGCAAGCTTGATTGCCAAGCCATGAGATACCTCCAACACCCAGCATCAGGAAGTCTGGACAGAAAACCCTGAGGGGTTCCTGGTCACCACTCACGGAGTATACAATGGGTTGATACTGGTCATGTTTGAGAAGTCTGGGTTTCTAAAAAAGACAAATTCGACAAAGTTAATCATTATCTTAAAAACATAGCTTCCATTTTTTTCTTACCATGTCAGGGTTTAAGATCAGGATAAAAAATGGCTTCCCCCTCTTGGTCAGTCCTTTCAATGATTACTGAAATTTTTTTTGGTACATATTTTTTCAAAATGGGTGACATGAGCTTCTCAGATGGCAGAAATTGTTGATACAATTTGAGATTTTAAGTAAAACCTAACACTTTGGAAGACCTGAATCAAGCATTGTGAGCTTGACAGCTTTTTAGTACATAAACTAGTTTTCTATTGCTTGTGTAATGAATTACCATAAACTTATTGGTTTAAAATAATACTCATTCATCATCTCATGGTTTGGTAGGGCTTAGCATAGCTGAGATCTTAGAATCTAATGAGACTGAAATTAAGATATTAGCCAGACTACAATCTTCTCTACAACTAAAAGTCCTCTTCCACACTCATGTATTTCATGGTAGAATTCAGTGGTTTTAAGAACTGAGGTCCTCATTTTTTTTCTTTTTTCCAAATCCTAGAGATTACTTTCTAAGCCTTGTCACATCTTCCCTGCCCTCATCTTCTAAGCTAGTAATGAGGAATCTTTCTCAGGTCAAATATTTGCCTCCTGGAAATGAGAAGTCTCTTTTAATGGCTGCTCTGACTAGGTCAGTCTCACCAATTATGCATTTTTTTAAGATCAACTGTTTCACAATCATAACCTAATCATTAGTGTGAATTTAATTGTATTCATAACTTCAGTCCACATCCATGGAATATAAAATATACAGGGCATAGACTGATGGTTAGACATCTACCACCTCACAGGCTCAGGACCACATCATCACTAAGCAGAGCACAAATTTACATTTTTAAGATTGGAATTTCATTTTGACTTTCAAAATAAAAGTAACGTTCCTGGGCCAATTCTTCTGGGACAATTGGGTTATTCTTCAACTCTCTTGAAAAATAATTCTTTGTGCATCTAGGAAGCTTTTCCCTTTCGTGTGGGTAATCTATTTGCAGATGAAGATAAAGTCCCTGTGGTCCACAGTGCCCAGTCTTAACCTCCTTGTGAGGAAGTATTCTTTTTAGTAACTTCAAGATAATTGTCTGGTAGCTGTTTTGCTATGAAAAAGAAAAGGGCTATTATATAGTGTTCTTGCAGTTAGGATTTATGAACACAAAAATGTGTTTTGAATCAGTCCTCACTCTGCTAAAAATCTTATCGTATTGTAGAAGACCATACAATAATTTGGTCAAATTATATTGCTAAATTATCCCTGCTCTAGCTTCCATACCAGCTCCCAGAGTTCTATATTATATGGAAATTATCTCTACCTGCACTTGTGTACGACTTACTGGGCACTCACACTTTGCCAAGTATTGTGCTGGATGCTTCATAATGATGATGAGGGTGATGATGATGACATGTGCTACATATATATATCACTTACTTTCTTCAACATTTTGTACTTGTGCTATACGTCAATATTACTATGGCACTGGTATTATTTCAGTTTTACAGACAGGGAAACTGAGGCACAAATAGTTTGCATAAAATGTCTATCATTCCCCACAACTATTCAGGAGCAAAACCAGGCTACAAATCAGGTAGCCTAGCTCCCGAGATTGAACGCATCTTTTACACTTGCCCCCTCTTCTGAGTCTTCTAAAATTATTACATAATAAATACTTTAATAAAATATAATAGATATTATATATAACTGTTGTTTATACTACCACATGTCCATAAAAGATATAATGAATCTTCCTATAACATAATTTTCAGGCTTTCTTCAGAATTCCACTTTGACGGAAAGAAAAATGGCAGGAGAAACATATTTATCTACAATCATTTCTTATGCAGTTACCCAGGAAACTTTCCATGTAATTACTAGAATAGTTAATATTCATACCTATATTGTCTGGTAGTCTCCTTGAATGTCATGGAGAGCTAAAGGCCCAGATATATTTTTTTCTTCCTTCATCCTAGAGGTGAATCAGATAATCCCTTCCCAGAGATTCCAGGACAGATAATTGCCTATTACCCTGTGCCTCTAGGAAGCTCATGCCCTTCTATGACAGTAATCTACCTGCAGCTGAAGATAAAGGAACCACAGTTCACCATGCTCAGTCTTACCATCCTTGTGAGGGAATATTCTTTTTAGTAACTTTAAAATAATTTATAGATATATGTTTGGAAAATATTTTCTTTGTATATTTCCCAAAGAAGTATCTCAAATTATCAGTGTCTTCCTCAGGTAAATCTCCATTGTTGAAGAATTAAGGTCCTGGATGTTAATTGATCATAACCTCCCTCCCTCTCTCTCTCCATCTCTCTCTCCCTCCCTCCCTTCCTTTCTCTCTTTCTTTCTCTCTCTTTCTCATTATTACAGCATCATGAAATCATGTAGTCCAACATGACTTTGTAGACAGAGACACAGAGAATTTTAATAATTGTTCGAGGTCATACAGCTAGTTAATTTCATAACATGGAATAGAACACAGATCTCCTGATTCTAAGTCTAGTGCTCTTCACCAGGATTATGTGATATCTATGAAACCAATATATGTTAACATAATCACATTTCATGACCATAATCCAAACTGTGGGCATACTAGATTTTTAAATTAATTCTCTTTCCTTTTAACTTTCTTAAAGAGTTGAAGTGAAAGTTTTAGTCTTTTTATAAAAAATGAAGCTTTTGTTGACTTGAATAACAATCATAAGACAGTGAAAACAGGCGCTCTTCTTAAACTTAATTATAGAAACGCTCATTATTTGCGTGTATTATCTTTCTGCATTTAAATGTATTAAGAGAATAAAATGATTGTTAAACAAGTCTACATACATTTAGCAAGATCTTTCTCTTTCTATTTTTTGAAAAATATCCCACCTGGTAGTGATGATTAAATAAATGACAATATGTATTAATCCACAAAGAATTTACATAGCTTTGAGATTATGAACAGGGAAATATATGAGAAAAGGCAAAGTGGCCCCTCCCAAAAATATTTAAAGTAAGCAAAAATTCCACGTCAGTCAAAAACATTAAAGCCAGATGCTTTGTGCTTGCTAAGCCTTGGGCATAAAACAAGAAAGCTAAGAGCTTGGATGAATAAAACACACACATTCATGAATTGTTGGCAGGTTTTGAAAAGGTTAAAGTATAAATGTTGGGTTTCATATACACATAAATATGTGTTTATGCTTGTCTATATGTATTTGAAAATTTTTAGTGGTACCATTCTTCAGGAAAATATAATATAAAATATTATTCAGGGATTAAAAATGAGATAAAAGAAACACTAAATTCAATATTTGGGACAAAATATTGGTACCTGTGATGACCATTAAATGTCTCAAAATGTTAGATTGTACAACACTTGACATTGATTGCCTAAGTCATTTGAAGTTTAACTTTTGTTTTTCCATTAAATGCGAAAAGACATTTTCTTTTTCTTAATGAAAAGCAGTGCTATATCTCTCAAGCAATGCTCAGCAAAAGCAGAACTGCCATCAGAAAACCAATTAAGATGGGAGGTTAAATTTCTACTCGCAAAGAAAGCTTGGTAGGACAAATATAGGATCTTGTAGCTAGGGTTTTAGAATCAGGCCTTAAGTGAAAAAAGTTTCCTTAAAAACCATAAGCAATGCCATATCAACTGGGAAATGTCAATTAGAACTGTGGCTCCAGAGGAATTCCTAATTTATTTATGACCATTTATTAAACTAAAATATGTGTCAAGACACTTCAGAACAGTAGTGTTTTAACTGCTTCCCCCTCCAAAAGGGATTTTGGAAACAAATCAAGACTACTGTAAAAGGTGTTTTACTACATGAGAGCCTCAACCTGCACTGGCCTGGTCCCTCTTGCATACCCTCCACCTTCCATTCCATCTGACTAGTTCTTAATGCTACCCATTTTACTTTCATTTCCCTTCTCAAGTGTGCTGATATTGCTCCATTATTTGTCCATGCTATCCTCATAACTTCCGTCTGACATTGACTCATATTTGAACTGCTCTTCTCCTTTTATTGTCTTTAAACAATGCTATTAATACCATCTTTCTGGATGGTCAATGGAGTGAATTAGTGTAAGTTAAAAAAAAAATCATAGATGCTCCTTGTTCCTTAAACTTCCAATGTCTGCCAGGAGATTCGGATGAAAGAGCACTATGTTAAACTGTCTTTAGCATTTTGACATATTGCATACCACATTATCTTTTTTTAATTTTAGCATTAGTGTTCAATACCTTAGATTAATGAGAAGCATTTCCCAGATTTTAAATGAAAAATTATTTGTCTTTGAGTCTTTTTCTCTTATAGTTGGAAAAGACATTATTACGCATCTAATATGTTCTTTCTCCAAAGCAGAAATCCATAATAACCTCCTGAGGAGTCAGTAGTCTCTTCTTGAAGGGTAAAAATTTTGACGAGTTTTTATCTGTCAAAACAACTTACTCTATTTTTAGTTCAACCTCCCTATTAGAACATTCTTTCTTTTACTAGTTTACTTGAAAGATTTCCATTTTTGATTGTATCTCTACCAAATGGAACAAGACGTAATTAAACCCCTTTTACATTATTTTATTATAGTTAGAATGTCCCGATTTACTTTTTGAATTTTTCCCTAAAATTAACAATACCTGTCACCTTGATTGTTTCACCATAATATTGTGATGACAGTTCTATTGTTTTATAATTATTTTAACAAGTGGCTTAATTCCTTCTAGTTAAAAAAAAAAAACCAAACAAACTCCCTTTATTTAAAAAAAAATAGTGCCATTACAGGTTATTAGTTTATGGGATAGAACCTCAAGGGCTACATTGACCAGGGGCCAGTTGAAAGGGAAATGTTTGTGGCTTTTCTGCATATAAGAGAGAAACGGATTACTCAGATAATGAAGCTTTAACTGGGTAGAAAAGGGAGCCAGCAAAATTGAGAGAGGGTGAAACAAGTTGATTCAAGAACCAGTGAACTATCATTCTCCTTCCCACTCAACACACTGAATAGAAGGAAAGAGACATTTTTAGACTCACGATGACTCTCGTTCACATTTCAAGGTATTTGCAGAGATCCTTAAGGAAATTTACTGCTCTCTGCTACTTGATGTCTTCTTTCAATTCTGCCATGTGTTCTTATGCAGTGTAGGTGTTGGTGTTTTGTGGAATATGAAGTAGGTGCTACTTTTCACAACCCAGTATCTTCTGTGTCACAGATGGAGCAGAGTCATACCAAGAAGTTAGAGAAAACCGTATGAATGAGTGCACTAAAAAACTGGAGAAGTGTTATGAGAATGCTACATTTTCATATTTCAAAGGGTTGAAATTATTTTTTGTAAGTTTCTAATTATTTTCCATCTAAATTTTTTTAAAAATGTACAATATGATGCATAAATACTGTTGTAAAAAACCCCACATTTTCCTTCTTTGCGTGTACTTTTCTGTATGTGGCTCAAAATGTGTTAACCAGAACATCATGCAAAAGGAAAAAAAATAAAGCAACTGCCTCAGAGTTCTCATTTTCACTATGGCTCATTTATCTCATTTTTATGTGTCTAGATACTAAACTCGAAGGACACTCCAAATATACCAAAAAGCCTAACAAATTCACATGAATGCTCTCTTCATATTTTGAAAAGTTCTAATTTTCATTTTTAAGCTCCCAAATAAGTTAGTATCTCTCACGACTCTCCTTTAAAAGATCAGTGGAGGGTCATGCTTTGAGAAATACAGATTATCCATTTATCCATTCAACAAATATTTACTGACTGCTTACTAAATGTCAAACATGTTGTAAGAGTGAACTTTACAAAAAATTAAGAAGACATATTCTTTATCCGGCAGATTCTCAATATCTAGTGAAATAAAAAATAAGTTAAGTAAATTAAAGAAAGTTTCAGAGCAACATGTATAGTACGTGGCATGTTAAAAAATTTTGAAGGCACAGATATGGGTCCTTGTGTAAAAATACTGAAAATGTACACAAAACACTATTAATTGTGGGAATGGGGATGAGAAAAAAGAGGAAAAAAGCTATTATTTTTATTCATATTTTCTTAGTGCTAATGTCCATTTTCTGTTCCCGAATAGCATCAAAGATATTACATTACATTTAGTTATCATGTCTCCTTAGACTCCTCTTGGCTGTGACACTTTCTCTCACATTTGACTGTTCTTTTGGTGACTTTGCCAGTTTTGAGGATTACTGACCAGGAGCTTTTAGAATGCCCTCTACTGAGATTTGCTTGATTTTTCTCATTATTAGACCCAGGTTATGGATTTGGGAGAAAAACTACAGAGGTTGGCTGCCATTCTTACTACAAGTATGTGAAAGCTACCTACTATCAATGCTCCATCATTGTAGAAGGTAATCATTTTGCCGGTTTTGTAGATTTCTCTATTGCAAAGTTACTCTTTTTTGCCTCTTTCCATAGTACATATTCTATAGTGGAAGGAGGTCCGTATACACAGCCCACACTTAAAACCTAGCTGGTTGCTGGAGGTAGGGCTCATAAAATGAATATGTGTGAGTGGGAACAGAGTGGACTAAGACTGCAGCCAAAAGGTTTTCTTATTGTCACTCTATATCACATTAATCTTCCAGCAACTTGTCAAAATGGCTATTTCGCTGTTCCTACCAGTTTATGGCTATAACACTTTCTGTCCCATAAGTAGATTTCAGTTATGACTCTCCAGAATCCTCTCTCTCCAGATTTCAGGTCGCAACTCAACATACAATTTCGGTTTATTGATAGTTCAAGAAAAAGCATTGAATTTGAGTTTGTATTGTTTATCTTATTGTGATGGTGGTATTTGTTAGAACTGTCATAACAGAGTGCCACAGACTAGATGACTTAAAAAACAAAAATTTACTTTGCAGTTTTAAAAAACTGGAAGTCTGAGATGAAGGTGTCAGCAGGGTTGTTTCTTCTGAAGCTCCTCTCTCTATGGCTTGTAGATGGCTATGCTTTTCTTCTCATGCTTTTTTTGGGGGGATGTTTTTTTAACACATCTTTCCTCTCTGTGTGTCTTCTCCTTATATGGGCACCAGTCATATTGAATCAGAACCCACTCTAATGATCTTATTGTATTTAATTACCTCTCTAAAGACCTTCTCTCTCACTGGGAGTGGTGGGTCAAACCGGCAATCCCAGCATTTTGTGGGGCTAAGGCAGGAGAATTGCTTGATCCCAGCAGACTGAGATCAGTCTGAGCAACACAGTGAGACCTCATCTCTATACAAAAAAATTAGCAAGGTATGATTGAGTAGTTCCAGCTACTCAAGAGGCCAAGGTAGAAGGATTGCCTGAGCCCAGGAGGTCAAGGCTACTGTGAGCCATGATCATGCCACTGCACTCCAGACTGGGCAACAAAGTGAGACAGTCACTCGAAAAAAAATTCTCTTTTTTTTTAGTGTCTCCAACATGCTCTTCAAAGATAGTCACATTTTGAGGTAGCGGAATGTAGGTTTTCAACATATGAATGTTTAGGGTATACAATTCAGCTCATAAGAGATGGCAATGGAAATTTCTAAGCTTTTTACATTTTGGAGCTGAAACTGAAAGTGATAATAAGCAACATCTAACGATGCGCAGTGTTTGGGCATGTTAAAAATTATTAGCAAAGGGTCTGTAGTGAATCATCAACAAATGGTCTATGGTGGTGTAATTTACTCAAACTAAAGATGCAAAGACATGCATTCCATATATATCTTACAGGTAAGTAATGATTATTAAATATATTCTGCATGTCCAGAATAATGTCTTCCACAGACTCAGAATTAAATAATCAGTGCTTATTATTATTGTCTTAGATAATTTGAAATACTGTAACAGTATACCATGAACTGGGTGGTTTATGAACAGCAAAAACTTAGTTCTAGAGAATGGAGAGTTCAAAATCAAGACATCAGTAGACTTGGTATCTGATAAGGGTTCACTTATTAGTTCATATATGACCATCTTCTCGCTGTGTCCTCACATGGCAGAAGGAGCAAGGGAGCTCTCTGGGGTCCCTTTTATAAGGGCACTAATCCCATTCATGAGGGCAGAAGCCCTCGGGATTTACACACTCCCAAAAATACCATCATATTGGGAATTAAGTTTCAACATATGAATTTTAAGGGTATATAAATAGTCTACAGCACTGATCTAATCTGAAGAGGATAATTCTTTTTTTTTTTTTTTTTTTGAGTTGGAGTCTCACTCTGTCGCCCAGACTGGAGTGCAGTGGCCGCTCCCGGCTACCGCAGCCTCGACCTGCTGGGCTCCGGAGATCCTTCTACTCAGCCTTCCAAGTAGCTGGAACTACAGGCGCGCGCTACCATGCTCGGCTCATTTTTTGATTTATTGTAGAGATGAGGTCTCGCCAAGTTGCCCAGGCGGGTCTCGAACCCACGGGGTCAGGCAATCCGCTCACCTCGGCCTCCCAAAGCACTGGGATTACAGGCTGAACCACTGAGCCCGGCGGATAATTCTTTAATAGAAAAATATTTCTGTACTGTCAGGTGTTCAACTGAGCTGGGAGAGAGAGCTAAGCTACCAGAGGTCAGACTAGTCAATTAAAGCAACAAACCACAAGTGAAATAGTGAAGGCTTTAATTACACACTATAATAAGCCAGAGTTTAAAAGTGGAATGCATTTTGATTAGTAAACAAGTAAATATTTCAAAAAGGAGTCCTTCTCAAACTTTGCCTAAAAGACTACACAGACACTTATTATGGTAACTATTCTAGAATTTCTGATTTAGTATGTCACAGGTAAAGCCTATGATTCTGTATTTTTAACAAATTGATTGAGATTATTCTTATTTACACAGTCTTTGGACCAGACTTTGAAAAACATTTCTAATTTGAAGAGGAAAATATTAATGTTGTAAAATAAAGGGACATAGTTTGATGTGATGAAATAAGTCGAACCTTTTAGTAGTTTGTGATCTGAGATCTGTCACTAGGTCTTGCTGAAAATTACCTAAGTAAACTACTTAACACTCATTTTCTCCATTGTTAGAATATGTGCATTTATTATACAATCTTAATATTTTCATTGAAATCTAAAATTCTATGTGGATAACAAAATTGTATTGTGCTATTGTAAAAAAGTCCTTTTTACTACTTTTAGGATCACTCAAATTCCCACAAATACATGAATTCTTTCCAATTTTGAATTGGTTCAGCTTTATCTATAAGCTGTTTTTTAATATGCAAGACTTATGTAACCTCTGTCTACAAGGAATGCATTCTAAGAAATGGAAGTGCTCACCACCCTGTGGATTTGTCTGTTTATGTCAGAGTAGGCTTTGTGCTTCATTTTTGAAGCTAAGAGAGATAATAGATTTTCCATTACAGAGCTTGACATGGGGAGGTTTATTAACTGATTACAACATTTGGAGTGAGAGTCATCTTAGGTTTCAATTTTATTTTCACTTTTTACTAACAAGTAAGTTACAAGCAATTTTTTTTTAAATAGACCAGGTCTAGCTCTGTCACTCAGGAGTGCAGTGGCATGATCATAGCTCACTGCAGCCTCGAATTTGTGAACTTAAACAATCCTCCTATCTTATCCTCCTAAATTGCTAGGACTACAGGTGCAATTATTTTTTTAGTACTTAGTTACTCTTAAAAAGTGTGTTGTACAGTAACACTTTTGTTTTTTTATATGATTGGCTCTATTACTTTTTTTTTTTTTTTTGAGTTGGAGTCTCACTCTGTCACCCAGGCTGGAGTGCAGTGGCACCGCAACCTCGACTTGCTGGGCTCCGGCGATCCTTCTTCCTCAGCCTTCCGAGTAGCCTGAACTGCAGGTGTGCGCTACCACGCCCAGCTAATTTTTTTGATTTATTGTAGAAATGAGGTCTCGCTAAGTTGCCCAGGCAGGTCTCGAATGCGAGGGCTCAGACAATTCACTCACCTCAGCCTCCCAAAGCGCAGGATTACAGGCTGAGTCACCGAGCCTGGCTGACTCTATTACTTTTAAAAGCAACACAGAAATGCGGTTAGGTGTTAAATGTTCAGGTGTCAACTACTCCATTAAGATCTGCTATGAATTTTTAAGCAAATTATTAACCATCTACAATTCAGTTTTTCAGTATCTATAAAATGGGAATGCTCATAATTGTGGCTACATTTTGTATTTTCATAATTTGATTATAATATTTATCAGTTATAATTCATCTTCAGTTTACACAGCATACACTAAAACACACTTTGAGAAAATTATGACCAAATTCACACACCCACAAGCAAGTGTAGAGACTATTTGCAAAACATTACACTTAAACTCATATAAATCGACAGTCTTATTCAAGGTCATGTAATCAAATTAGGAAATAGAAAGTCAAGTATGTAACATTTCCAAATATTCACCATTCTATAATACATTTTATTATTTTTCATTAAAAAAAACCCTGAAAGGAATGTAACACTCTTATAAGGACTGATATAATTACTAAGGGTCAAGTTAATTTTTCAAGTCTCATTATTATTTTCTGCTTGTGGAAAGATCTGCATGAGAGAGCTTAAACAATCAGCATCTATGATTTTCTCTATGCACAAAGTCAACAGTGCAACAATAGCTAATTTTGTTATATGTACTATAACAAAACTGTGATTATAGTGGCTTACCACTGTAAGTTAGTGTCTCACAGAGTCTTAATATAGAAGAGCAAAAATTTCTCAATAAGAATTTTTGCACAAGATATCTGCAGTCCTTCAATATTACCTTCCTTAATCCCTAGACTGTGAATACCATGAGATACCATCCTTGTGATTATGTCCCTTTACATGGCAAAAGGGATTTTGCAGATGTAATTAAGATTATTAGCTAGTAGACGCTGAGTTTAATCAAAAGGGAACATATCAGGGTACAACTAATCACAGGAGTCCTTTAAAAGAAATGACTATTCTTTGGCCGATGGCCAAAGGGAAAGTCAGAAAGATTCAAAATAGGAGAGTAATTGAATGCAACCTTGCTGGTTTGAAGATGGAGAGGGAAGCCATACATACAAGCATGCAGATAACTTCTAGAAACTGAGACTAGACCCCTGCTGACAACAAGCAAGGACGCAGAGACATTAGACCTACAATTGAATTTTGCCAATAAGTGGAATGAGTTTGGAAGTAGATTCTTTCTAGTAGATAAGAACCCCACCGAATGGATATATGGATTTGGCCTTGTGAGACCTAAAATAGAACACAAGTGAGCCATTCAGACGTCTAACCTACAAATCTGTGAGCTAATAAATGGGTGTGTTCCAAGCTGCTTATGTATGGCAATTTGTTACATAGCAATAGAAAACTAATACAGAACCTTTGCACTTTCAGGCTTCTCCTATGTTTGCTGTTTCACTTCATGCATCAGTTGAGTATATATGAATATAATGAATTCTAATTCACAGTGCCTATAAGTACCAGTCAGAGGCTTCTCTTATCCAGTCAAAGTGTGAATAGCATTCTTGGGCACCCAGAATCTTAGCTAGAAAACCTGAAGATTTTTTTATTTTTGTAGTAGGCACTTGTTCATTGACCAGAAATTCCTCAGGTCGTATAAGCTGCTTTTATTATTTTTCTCTTATTCTATCTTTCTTATTTTTTTTTTCAGTGAACTCGGGGGAACTTGGCTAACATCATTCAGACACTTTATTCCTTCATAAAATGTAGTTAATATCCATGTCATAATATGGTCTTGAGAATACACTGAAATACATAAAGTGTTTAGCAGAGTCTTTGGCTCACAGTGAGGGGTGAATAATGAATCCTTTTTAATATATTCTTCTATTTAACAAAATAAATTGAGAAACTGCAATGCCATAAGGACAGTATTACAGGATGGCATGAAACCAACAGATACTCCTATCCACATATTGCTTGAGAGAGGGGAAACAATAACATACTTATGTTTATAATAACAAATTATCATAAAGCCTATAAAAAAGTACAAGGAACAGTGATGGAATGTATATGTACAGTCAAGAAAGAATCCCTTAATTGTGTGACATTTACTTGAGACCTATAGTATGTACAGTACTTGAGGGGCAAAGTGCTGACAGGTTGGACAGGCACAGTGAGAGGGGCTTCAATGGCAAAGGGCGAAGCATGTGGAACAATCAATCCTGAGGAGGAGGAAGGAAGGAACACTTGAAGAACTGGAAGAAAGTCAGTAGGAATGGAATTCAGATGACAAGGAAATATGGAGAAACTTAGAGAAAGAATGTCGGAAGTGCTACTACTACCAAAAAACTATAAATGATTTCCATTAGGTACAACTTATTTCCAAAAGAAAATTCAGACTTTTTTCCCAAGGTCTTTTTACATTCATATTGCCTACAATATTATTCTATAATTTAAAGAGTTTCAAAGCATACTGTAAAATTATTCTTAAAGTTTTTCAGTAAAAAAATACTCAGGGTGTGGGAGTCATAAAGAAGTCTAAGGTTGACTCTAAATTTTTTTTTTTTTTTCATTAATCAGTAGTTTTTATTATGGTTTTGTGGGGTACAGTTAAGGGTAGGTGTACAATGACGTTTCATTCAGGCACCCTGTAGATAAGAAGTGTTTTCCCATCCCCCGACAGATATTTGCTACTGTTAATCCCATCCCCCTCCCCCCCATAGTTTCCCAGTACCATCCGTCATTTTCTCATAGTATTGCATTGGATGTTCAAGGTCCATTATATGAGTGAGAACATGTGATATTCGGATTTTTGTTTTTGTGAGAGGTCACTCAGTATTATAGACTCCAGTTCCATCCAGGTTGCAGCAAATTAATGATTTTGTTCTTTTTTATGGCTGCGTAGTATTCCATCGTGTATATGTACCAACATTTTTTTAATCAGTCCTCTTT
>NW_007042242.1:0-5906 GCF_000164805.1 Carlito syrichta
TTTTGATTTATTGTAGAGATGAGGTCTCGCCAAGTTGCCCAGGTGGGTCTCCAACCCGCGGGCTCAGGCAATCCAATCGCCTCAGCCTCCCAAAGGAGCTGAGCCACCGAGCCCGGCTTGAGTTTTTAAAAAGATTATGATTTCCCCAAATCAGAAATTGTCCTAATGTGTAGTTCGTTTGTTTTTTTTAGAGATGAGGTCATGAGGTCACACTATATTGCCCAGGCTGGTCTTGAACTCCTGTACTCGAGCAATCCTCTCACACTGGCCTCCCAAAGTGCTGGGATTATAGGCATGAGCCATTGCACCTGGCCCTATATGTAGTTTAATTAATTTCTGCCTATGCATTTTACATATCTATATATATATTACCATCAAAAAACGATTTGCACGTGAACACTTTTGCTTTGTCAGCTACTCCATCTTCTAGGACCTCTGAGGAATAATCAGAGACATGACCCTATTTTAATATTGTTTCCCCCATAAACAGCAATCTGTTTTTTAAGACAAAAAAATGGCATTTATTCCTATGGTGACCTATCTAAACTGTATACTAAGGAAGCTAAAAGTAGACTGAAGAGAAGGGAGAAAATAAAGGTTGGGCCCAACTGAACTAGAGTCAGTTGCCAATTAGATGCATTTCAGATTTAAGCAGATTGACATGCAGGATGAAAAATGATCTACAGATCTGTTTACTCTGTAGAGGCAGAAGGTAACTCACACTCACTGGTTATCCTCAGAAGCAGACCTGCCTGGGTTGAAAGCCTGGCTCTGCCACCCCACCGTCTCTTTAACTTTGAGTGAGATGCCTCATTTCACTGAGCCTAATTCTTCATTCATCTCCTGGGACAAAATATCTCCTTATGGAACTGTTGGAAGAATTAGAAAGTATACAAACTACACCTGGCCGTTGAAGGGACTCCTTAAATGTGTAAAGAAAGAGAGACCAGTTGAACTTCGTAGATGTTGATTTTTGAGGCTTCGGTGTTATGATTCCTAAAATTCTGTGTGCAACTGAAAAATCTCACAAGCATTTGGTTTTGAAGACAGGGTATCAGTTTTTGCTAGAAATTATGGATGTGGCTGCAGAGGTTCCCTCAGGCACGGTTTTTTCCAGCAGTGTCACCTGTGCATAGTCTTGTATTAAATGCATCTTGTGACCAGTTAAACGCCGCTCACCTTGCCAAGCTTCTGTCACTTTAGACTGGTCTGAAGCCAAGTGGCCTCCACAGCCTTGTCTATGCCGCCCTCTTGCTCTGGAATGCTCTTTACCTTTGCTGCTCATTCTGATCAGTCTTCCCAGGAGATTCCGTTGAAATGCCAGGATCAGCTTCTTCTCCACTGCACCAAGAGACTTCTTCATAAGTCTCTTGCAGCCCCTTCTCCACTGCACCTGAACTATTTTGTGCCGTTCTGCTTGTCTAATAAAATGCTGTCTACACATGAAGACAATTCCCTTTCAGCTTTGCAGAAAATTTATTTTGTGATTTCCCCCCCAATTCTGGCTTAGCTTTTAAGCTGTCCACAGGGCAGGAGTCCTAACCCCCCACTGCACCTTCTCCCCCACCAGCTTTTCCAAAGGGCAGACATCCTTTGCCACGTCTGTGAAATCCATTAGAAAACACTCTTGGGAGTGGAGTTGACCTGTGGGAGTTATTAGTCATCTGATGACTACGGTCAGTATAAATGACCCCCTTTATGTATTTTGAGGATTGAAGTGGCAAGTTTTTAGTTCAGGTCTAAGAAAAGTGAAATCAAGAATTAAAGGAATTTGCTGGAGTCATTTTGGCCCCGCGAGGCTTTTATTTAAAATATCCAGAAAATGTAGTTAAAGTGGCTTCGACTTGAGTTTTCTATGTAATTGCTATTTCCCAAACAGATCTCTTGGCTTTTATGCTAGTTTGCCTCTAGGCCTTTCTTTGCCCCAAAAATCCCAGTCATCCTCCAGGGCCCTACTGAGTTGTTCCTGCTCAGAAATCTTTAACAACGCCCTGCCCCCAAGCAGAGCTGATCCCTGTTCTTTGTACCCCAGGTGTTTTTTGATTTCACTTTACTGATAGCCTTTATCTTGTTTAGATTTGCAGTTTAATCATCTGCTGGTAACAACAGAATGAGTCTTGGAGGGTAGGAAGGTTTATATCTTTGTGAGCCTCATCCCACACCGCACTTGAGGCTGCATTGAGTTGACATTCCCTTATGTTGTTCATATAAAATAAACGTGGTGTTGCTCTCACACACTAATGTGGAAGTTTTCTATGGTCAGAGTCACTGACAGAGCTTAGGATGATAGATTGACAGAGTTGCAGCTGTATTTTGAGTCCCAGTTTTAGGCACTAGAAAGCCTTCCTGAAAGGCAGGCACATCATCGTCCCCACATAAGTTCATGCAATGCCAAGTACTGCACTAATTGCCAACACCCCCCCCACCCCCTCCCCACCAAAAGGTGACAGTTTTTTTGGGGTATAATTTACATACCACAAAATTTATGAGGTAAAATTTATATACCATAAAATTCACCTGAAGCGTACAATGCAATGATTTTTGTTTTTTCGTATATTTAGAGTTGTGCACTCATGGTCCCAATCTAATTTAGAATATTTTTATCACCTCATGCCCATTTACAACAACTTCCCATTTTCACCCCCAACCCCTACTTTTCTGGATATGTTATATTAATTAAATCATAGGATATGTGTGCTTTTATTTCTGACCCCTTTCACTTATGGTCATGTTTTTGAGGTTTATGCATGTGGTAGCACAAATCAGTATTTCACACTTCAGAAGGATAAATACTGTTCCATTCCATTGTTTGAATATACCACATTTGTTTATTCATTCACCTGTTGATGGACACTTGGATTTTTTCAGTTGTGGCTACGATGAGTCATGCTGCTATGAATGTTCCTGAACAAGTCTTTGTGGAGACACATGTTTTCATTTCTCCTGGGTAGATACCAAGAGTGAAACTGATGGTCCATAAGGTAATTCTGTGTTTAGCATTCTGAAGAATTGCCAAACTGGTTTCCAAAGAGCTACGACATTTTCCATACAAGAAGTGTGTGAAGTTTCCAATTTCTCCACATCCTTGTCAGCTCCTGTTTCTGTCAGCCTTTTTATCTTAACCCTTCTAGTGGATGCGAATTGATATCTTCTGATGGTTTTAATTTGCATGTCCCTAATTAGCAGTGATGTTGAATATCTCTTTATGCGCTTGTTGGCCTTTGGTATATCGTCTTAGAAGGGAACTAAGTGCCTTTGGACCTTATTATTTTGAACTAGGTACTGTTGAAATCCCTATGAGGAAACTGAGGCATGCAGAGTTTGTGTTACTTGCCCAAAGACACCCAGCTAGTAAGTGCCAGTGTCAAGATGATTATTACATTTGTATTAAAGATGGGGTCAATTAAAAGATGAAATTATCCGGCATTGAATTAAGGACACACTGTATAGGCAAAATGTCAATTCAGATTTTTACTTCCTAGATCCTCTGACCAAGCAATTAGCTAAGATTGTATTAATAATAAGTAATTTATAATTTAACCCTAATATGTGGCTACTGTGATTAGATCCCTCTTCTGTGGTTTTATGCAAACCATAATTTCTTCTCTTTTTAAGAATCAAATGGTTGCATCTCCCTCCTTTCTCGTAAAACCTGCCCTATCTCTAGTCTAGGTCCTTTTTCTCTCAGCTCTTGAGTCCTAATAACCTGAGAGTTTTGTGCAGGAGTCCTAGTTAGTGCTTTTGTGGCTTTCACTTTTTAGTTTCTTTGGTTTCACAAGATTTGCCCCTCAGCTATGGTCTGTTTTTATTGTGAACTTTTTGGTCTGTGCTGCCTTCATTTGACCACCTAGAAACTTTGAAGAGAGTTTAAGACCATAGTCAAGCCCAATTCAAGCTTCCTTATTGATTTTTGCTGCCTTAAATACTAATTTTTATGTTCCGGAGCTTAACAAATTTAGGATGGTGTCGACAGGGTTTCACACCCACTAGTTTTTACCTCAAAGGATTCATGAATGTGTCTCTTTCTAGTTTTCCCCTTATTAGGAATAAAGTGAACTTCAGATTCCTATGATTGTTGCAATCCTAATCTCCTTCTAGCTTTGGTGAAAAATCATAACAGTTTTTATGGAGGGTAAATCGGTCACCCTTGCAGAATTTTCCATTCAAATACTTAGCCATGTGAAGCTGTTTTTTGCTGCTCTTGTAACTTTACAGGATTCAGCCCTGGTCTGAGAGATTCGAGTGCCTTCAGGGTCATGAATCAGGCAAGAGCCAGGAGTGGGATAGCATGCAAGGCTCCCCTGGCTTTCCAGCTTCCAAATGATAAAAGGGAAGGTTAGGGCAGCAGAGGAAGTGAACTCAAGGAGAAGGCAGGGTTAGGAATGAAATCACCTGTAATGATAGGTCACTATTGACAAGGTGTGGCGCCCGAGAACTGAAACCCAGAGTTGTCCTAGAGGTTGCAGGGTCTGGCACAGCATCATGCTGAGGGCAGCTAGAAACAGCTTGACCTTTCCCCCCGAGTGTGTGGAGTGTATTCAGCTTGCTCCCAAGCTGTTGGCTGCAATGACAGCCTCTTTGCTTGCTCTCCTTGCTGCTGAGCTTCCCTGCCCATGCCTGCACAGGCTAATGTGCTGGGAGTGAGCTGTGGGTCACTTCCATATTCATGTCAGCAGCTCATGTGGCAGGCAAAGCCAGGGCAGTGGGAACCTTTTAGCCAAATACCTCTGGCTGAGAGTAGCTTTGTCCATTTTTGTTTATAGGTACCAGACAAATACAGATACTCTGAACAATTCAGGGATTAAAGGTACTGACCCCCCTTGAGGTAGAAAATCTGTGTATAACTTTCGACTTCTCCATAACTTAACTACTAATGGCCTACTGTTGACGGGAAGTCTCACCGATAACACAGATGGGCGATTAACACATATTGTGTGTGTTATATGTATTATATACTGCATTCTTACAGTAAAGTCAGCTAGAAAAAAGACAGTGTTACTAAGAGAAAATATGTTGACTGGGCACAGTGACTCATGCCTGTAATCCCAGCATTTTGGGAAGCCAAAGCAGGAGCATCACCTGAGCCCAAGAGTTTGAGACCAGCCTGGGCAATGTAGTGAGACCTCTAAAAATAAAAAAAATTAAAAATATTTTTAAAAAATTAGCCTGGTGTGGTAGTTTATGTCTGTGGTCCCAGCTGCTCAAGAAGTTGATGAAGGAGGGTTGCTTGAGCCCAGGAGTTGGAGGCTACAGTGAGCCATGGTCGTGCACACAACACTGCACTCCAGCCTGAGCAACAGAGTGTGATCCTGGTTCAAAAAATAAAAATAAAAAAGAGAGAAAATATACTTACTATTCATTAAGTATAAGGGGATCATCATAAAGGTCTTTATGCTCACTGTCTTCATCTTGAGTAGACTGAGAAGGAGGAGGAGGAGGAGGGGTTGATCTTGCTGTCTTGGGGTGGCAGAGGTGAAGGCGATGGAAGGGAGGCAGGAGAGGCACGCATACGCTGTAAAATTTATTGAAAAAAATCCACATATAAGCGGACCTGCCCAGTTCAAACATAGGTGGTCAAGGGTCAACTGCGATTGTTTTCAACAGGTATCATAGCATGACGTTGCAAAGTGCTCCCTTACTAACCCATCCCACATCGTAAACTAGATTTGAAAATATCAGAGATTAAGGTACCCACACTTTACCTGTATGATGACCACATATGTACCTAACCCTGAATTGTACCCAACATTTTTTAAATAAAAAGGAAATATCAGAATGGCAGAGTTTCCATTCATAAAAGAAAGGAAAGAGGCCGGGCTCGGTGGCTCAACCTGTAATCCCGCGCTTTGGGAGGCTGAGGTGAGTGGATTGCCTCAGCCTGTGGGTTCGAGACCCGCCTGGGCAAC
>NW_007042242.1:6690-35072 GCF_000164805.1 Carlito syrichta
AAGAATGGCCATCATTAATAAAACAAACAACAACAGACGCTGGCGAGGATGCAGAGAAAAAGGAACACTTCTATACTGCTGGTGGAAATGCAAACCAGTGCAACCTCTCTGGAAGACAATGTGGTGATTTCTGAAAGAACTAGAAATTTATCTTACATGTGACTCAGCAATTCCCCTACTGGGAATATTGCTGGAGGAACTCAAATCATTCTACAAAAAAGATACCTGCACATGTATGCTTATTGCAGCTCTATTCACTATAGCAAAAACATAGAACCAACCATGTTGCCCATTGAAGCTGGACTGGATAAAGAAAATGTGGTACACATACCCAACGGAATATTATGCAGCCATAAAGAAAGACAAACATACGGACTTCGCAGCAACTTGGATGGATTTGGAGTCAATCATACTCAACGGTCTATCACAGAAACAAAGAACAGAGTATCATATGTTCTCACTCATAAGTGGACCTTGAACAATTATAATAATGTAAGAAAGGGATTGGCAGTAGTGGGACACTGTCAGGAGTGGGGAGGTGGGGTTGGCAGTTGAGGGAAACTGCTAGGGGAGGGAAAGGCACACCTCATCCACAAGGGTGCCTGCATGATCAACGTTTGTATACCCAACCCTGAATTGTACCCCACATCTTTATAAGAAAAAGAAAAAAGAAAAAAACAGTTCCTGTAGTTCAAGTAACTTATCTAATGGAAATGCTCCTCTTTGAATATCTATAAAAATATCTAAATATCTTAGTGAGATTTCAACTTTTCAAACTATTTCAAACTTACTGTACTTACAAGAATAGTATAAGAGCCCCTCTTATACCCTTTCCCACATTTTTCAACCATAACATTTTGCCACATGTACCTTAAATAGTCTCCTTTCTCTCTGTTTTTCCTCTTAGTCATATATTTTTCTAAACCATTTGAAAATTACCCCTTACTATTTCAGAGTGTATTTCCTAATAACAAAGATACTATCCTGTATAACCATAGTACAGTTATCAAGTGATACAGCATTTCTATTTAAACCACAGACTCTATTCCAGTATCACTGCTTGTACCAATAATGTCCTTCATACATCTGGGACCTGATTAAGAATCTTGGGCCAGGAACTGTGGTATATGCCTGTAATTCCAACACTTTGGGAGGCTGAGGTCAGAGGATCGCTTGAGATTAGGAGTTCCAGATGAACCTGTACAACATAGTGAGACTCCTTCTCTACAAAAAATTAAAAAAAAAAAATTAGCCAGGCATGATGGTGCACTCCTGTAGTCCCAGCTACTCAGGAGGCTGATGCAGAGGGATTCCTCAAGGCTGTGGTGAGCTATGATTGTGAAACTGTACTTCAGCATGGATGACAGAGCAAGACTGCAACTCAAAAAAAAAAAAAAGAATCTCGAGCTATACTTGGACATCATATATCTTTAGTCTCCTCCAATTTGGAACAATTTATCAGTCTTTATCTTCCAAGATCTTATTATTTTTGAAGAGCACAGGTCTGATGGTACCTTATGATTAGATTCAGGTTATGCCTTTTGGGTAAAGATATGACCAAAATGAAGCTATGGGTGCGTTACATGTTGTTGATTTGTCCCAAGAGTAATGATAACTTTTTTTCACTTGGTTTAGATAGGGCCTGCCAGATTTCTCCACTGAAAGGTTAATAAGTACTTTGCATTTATACTAAATAATTAGTAGATATTTCATGGTAAAACACTTTGGGAATATTTAGATGTCCCGGGTATCAAATATTCACTTACCAATTTTGCCATCCAGTGATGGTTCTTGCCTGATTCAATTACTACTGTGATAGTTACCAAATCATAATATTTTGTTTGTTTGTTTGTTTTTTGAGTTGGAGTCTCACTCTGTCACCCAGACTGGAGTGCAGTGGCCGCTCCCGACCACCGCAGCCTCAACCTGCTGGGCTCTGGCGATCCTTCCGCCTCAGCCTTCCAAGTAGCTGGAACTACAGGCACGCGCTATCATGCCCGGCTAATTTTTTGATTTATTGTAGAGATGAGGTCTCGCCAAGTTGCCCAGGCGGGTCTCGAACCCACAGGCTCAGGCAATCCACTCACCTCAGCCTCCCAAAGGTGCGGGATTACAGGCTGAGCCACCGAGCCCAGCTAAAATCATGATTTAAAAAAAAAAAAAATCACCTCTCTTCTATGTTAATTAGTTGATATTCAACTATAAGGTAGAGATATCCCTTCTCCCCATGTGTTCATTTTATTTGTTATTCAAGTAAGGACTTGAATTCCTACTTTAGTCAATGGGTTACAATTCATTATTATTTTTATTTACTTTGCTGCTCAAACCAAAATTGGCCAGTGGGAGCCCCTTTGAGCTGGCTTCTGTGTCCTTCCAGCAGTATCCGAGCGTTCTTCTTGATATAGGAGATGTTTCAAGCTAGTTTTGTATTTCATCTACCTTCGTCTTGGAATCGCCCTTTTTCTCCAAGGATCCCTAGTTACACTGAATAGAGAATGGTAGGTGGAGACCAAAATCTGGGCACTAGTCATGTTTGTTGCTGCATGGGCATTCTTACTTCTGTGTTCTTTTAGGACTCAGAGCTAGGGAAGGTGTATATGACTATATCCACACAATGCCTGACACACACTTGCTGCTCACACTCACAATCGTTCTCAAATATACACTCCAGCTCACACACTATCTCATGCTCACACATTCGCATGCACATCTGTATTTTAATTTTTAAGACATATATTTAAAGAACACAAGTCCACACTGATATCTCCAATTCTAATTCAACAACGTGGGGCTTATTCTTTCTTCGGCAGTGAGAAGTCTGGCTCCCCTAACCCTCAGTGTAGTCACTCCCTCCCCCATGGTGCTCAGCCGATGTCCCAGCCCCAGGACGTATTGATCCACGTCCTGCTAGCTGCAGTCTTGGCCACTGGAAAGAGAGAAGCAGCTCCGAATGAACTGTGATACCTTTATAAATCTATTCATATTGGGAGGCAGTTAGGCGATAGTCATTACAGTTAGACATTGTAAATTCCAAAGTCCTGCTCCAAGGCTACTTGATTTTAGGACCTCTGGCAGTATTCCAGACCTCTCCGAGTCTCACTTGCTCCTCAGTAAAGTGGGGATAATAAAATCATCCCTTCTTCACTGGGTGGAGTATTAAATGATCATCTACGTGAAACACCGACCAAATACCTGACATAGTATATGTATTATCTCAACGGTATCTTTTATTATTGTGTTGTTCATGGGCCCAACAAGATATCGATAGCACAGTCAAATTAGGCTAATCAAGAAAGGCTAAGTAAGGGGATTCTATTTCTTTTTCTTTCTTTCTTTCTTTCTTTTTTTGAGTTGGGATCTGACTCCTTCACTCAGGCTGGAGTGCAGCAGCATGAACGCTCATGGCCACCCCGGCGTCAACCTGTTGGGCTCCGGTGATCCTTCTGCCTCAGCCTTCCAAGTAGCCAGAACTACAAATGCGCGCTACCATGCCTGGCTATTTTTTCTTTTTTAATTATAGAGACGAGGTCTCACCAAGTTGCCCAGGCTGGTCTTGAACCCTTAGGGCTCAGGCAATCCACACGCCTCGCCCTCCCAAAGTGCTGGGATTACAGACTGAGCCACCGAGCTTGGCCAAGGGATTGTATTTCAAAGTGTGGGTAGAGCAGAGGGAAACTATAAGGGATATTGCAATACCCAGGACCAGTAACAGTCAAACTATTACCATTTCTAGACCTGAAGTAGGAAAGTGCTGTGGACAGGGCCCCTTCCAGAAGAACTGCTGCTTTCAAACATCAAAGGATGCAGCTATTCTGCTGTGACTAGCAAGAAGAAGTGGGGGGCACTGAGTACACTGACAAGCAGAATGGAGGATACCAAGAAGTATGAGTGAAGAAGCTGATAGCTGGCACTGGGGGCTATAAGCACTTCCACTTTTCAGATGAAGAAACTGAGACTTGCCCCTCTCACTTCTTGTTGGCAAACCCAACTAGAGCCAGTGTCCATATACTTCATACAGATCGGTCCTTCTTGAAGGGTGGCTCTTAAGGGCCACATGGACATTATTCAGCATGACTACTAAAATTTTTTGTAAAACTGGTAACTGATTCGATAGAATTCTTTTCTTTTTTTGAGTTGGAGTCTCACTCCCTCGCCCAGGCTGCAGTGCCATGGCGCACTCATGGCCACCCCGGCGTTGACCTACTGAGCTCAGACGATCCTTCTGCTTCAGCCTTCCAAGTAGCTGGAAGGCTGGAAGCTGGTAATTTATTGTAGAGATGAGGTCTCGCCAAGTTTCCTGGGCTGGTCTCAAACCCGTGGGCTCAGGCAATCTATTCGCCTCGGCCTCCCAAAATGCTGGGATTACAGGCTGAGCCACCAAGTCTAGCCCTGAAGGAATTCTTGTAAGAGTATATCAATATATTGTCATCTGAATTGTCCCAGGCCCAGTCTTCACAAGAAAGGCTACAAACAAATTGAGCAAAAGCCAGCAGGTGAGCAGGTGTTCTGAGGATGGTGAGGGATGGGAGTCTGGGAAGCAAGAGGAAGAGAGCAGAACTCCTAGGGGACCAAGTCGGAACAGAGGAAGGGGCACTATGGCCTGCCTTGACGAGTTGTTCTCTGCAGAAAGAGAAGACATAATGATGGTACACAGGCACTTTGTCCCTCAAGATTATTTCCAGGTACCTAGCAAATTAATCAAGAGCCAGGACTCAGGAATCCAGTCTGACCTGGGGCCAGGTATGCCTTGGATCAGGTCTTCTGCTTGTGATTGGACAGAAGTGTGGTCACCAGTAAGAGGGGGAGGAAGATGGAGAGATGAAATTTGGAAGGTGGGCTGGGCTCGGCGGCTCGGTCTGTAATCCCAGCACTCTGGGAGGCCAAGGTGAGTGGATTGCCTGAGGTCCCGGGTTCGAGACCCGCCTGGGCAGCAAGACCTCATCTCTACAATAAATCAAAAAATCAGCCGGGCGTGGTAGCGCATGCCTGTAATTCCAGCTACTTGGGAGGCTGAGGTGGAAGGATTGCCGGAGCCCAGCGGGTCGAGGCTGCGGTGGCCGGGAGCGGCCACTGCACTCCAGTCTGGGCAACAGAGTGAGACTCCAACTCAAAAAAAAAAAAAAAGAAATTTGGAAGGTGGTCTTTATGAGGTGTAAGGAAAAGATTTGTGCAGAATGGTTTTCTGAGCAATAAAGAAGTTGGAGAGAAAGGAAAAAGTATATCATTGCATTTCTGGGCTAGGCACATTCTCAATATCAATGTTGATTGATTGAAAGAAAAGACACGTTAGAGAAAGGAATGCATGTGTCTTAACTGAAAGTGAACACAGCTCTCTTTATGTCTCAGGATTTCTCCCTGTAGCAGATCAGGGCCCAGAAGCCAAGACGTTCCTGGGCCTCCCAAAAAGGGCACGTGATGGTGCAGTGACTAAGAACAGGAGCTTGGAAGCAAAGCTGCTCACATTCAAGTCTTGGGTCAACTCTTTCTAGCTGAGTGACCTGGGGCAAAGACCAGTGACCTCCTGAGTCTCAGTTTCCTTATGAGAAACGTGGGCATCTGGTAGCCCCTAATGCCAGCCATGAGCGTCATCATTCATACTTCATGGCACCCTGTTATATAACCCATTCCGCTTATCAATGCAGCCCCTCCCTCTCCTTGTACAATCGATATGACAAGTGTCTTAAAGGTCTGGTTGCCCGGTTCTGTGTTGACGATCAGAATGGGTTTTTGAATTAGATTGTAATCACCTACTTTCTCCTGGTTCCTTTTCTGCCCATCACTGCTTATTGCTAGAAAGGATAAATGGTTACCCAGGACCAGTAACAGTGGATGGTGGCTGGTGTGAGAGGAGCCAGAGTAAAGAAGGAGTGATGGGGTCTCTGGTCTGTGGTACTGCAGAGTATTTGACCATAAGTGATATCCACAATTATTAGCTAATCCAAAGGGACTCCTTACTCCCACTCAACTTGAAGACTCCCTTGGAAAGTTTTTCTTGGAAAAGGTCCATGACACATTCATTCATTTTTGGCAAAGTATTGTATGACATAGAAAAGTGCACCTAACATACGTGTTTAGCTTGGTGCATTTTCACAAACTGAACACACCCATGTAACCAGCATCCCAGTTGCTACCCCGATGTCAAGCAGCATACACTAGTTTTTCCTATTCTTGTACTTTAGGTAAATGGAACATACAGCATGTACTCTTTTTTCTGCTCAACATTACATTACTTTTTTGTTGCAGGCAGTTGTATTTCATTCCTTCTCATTTCCGTATAGAGAGGAGGACCAATATCTGGAGATATTTTGGGTTGTCAGAGGTGGGAAGGGAGTCAGAGGGTGATGCTAGCATTAGTGGATAGATGCCCCAGAGATGCCCCTAAACATCCTGCTATGCACAGGACAGCCCTCACAATAAGATATTTTTCACTCCAAAATGCCAACTGTGCTAAGGTTGAGAAACCCTGCTATATAAGAATTGTTGAAGGATGTTCGAGCAATTTCAAGTAGTTTCTAGTATGAGTCTGTTATGAATATGGCTGCAATGCATATTGAAATTACACACACACACACACACACACACACACACGTATACATAGAGGGAGAGAGAGTGTATCAGAGTCTCACCCTGTCACGAGGGTAGAGTGAGAGTGGTATGCTCACAGTCTCCGCAGCCTCACCCTGCTGGGATCAAGTGATCCTTCCACCTCAGTTTTCTAAGTAGCTGCAGCTGCAAGCACGCCACCATGCCCAGCTACTTTTATTTATTTATTGCAGAGATAAGTTCTTGCCAAGTTGCCCAGTCTGGTCTCGAACCCCTGGGCTCAGGCAATTCTCTCACCTCCACCTCCCAAAGTGCTGGGATTACAAGTGTGAGCCACCATACCCAGCTAGAACATTATATATTTTAATAAATATGTGTGCATTTCTGTTGAGCAAATGACAAGGAATGAAATTGCTGGGTCATAGGATACAGGGATGCTCAACTTTGGTAGATATTGTCAGATTGCCAAAGTTGTCATGCCAATTCACACTTCTCAGCAGTACATGAACAATCTGGTTGTACCACATCTTTATTAATACTTGGTATTTTCTGCTTTTTCCTATTCCATTCTCTCCTCCCTCCCCCTTTTTTTGTACTTTCCCTTCACCCTACACCCTCCTCTAATTCATGTATGGAACACTGGATACTCAGTATAGCAGTGTTTATTGTTTCTCATTCCATATTTTGTAAGAGATTGTGCACAGGTGTGGTTGCAGTGTACAGTAATTAGAGATGGCATTTGGACCAAGATAACTTGCAACTAGGGTTTCTCTCATTTAAATATCAGCACCAGGCATTTCTGTATATTCATTTTCTCCCATTCTTCTCCATGGAAAATTTTGCCCTAGGGATCAGATTATCCATCATTTGAGTTCATGTTTACCAAGTATTTTCATATTGTACTGTACCCAAAACACTGGGTTTTATTTTTCTTTCTAAATTTTTTTGAGTCAGGGTCTCACTCTGCTACCCAAACTGTAGTGCAGTGGTACGATCATGGGCTCAAGAAGTCCTCCCATCTCAACCTCCCGAGTAGCTGGGACTGTTGACACACACACACCACCACACTAGGTTTATTTATTTGTTTGTTTGTTTATTTATTTATTTTTAATAGAGACAAGTTCTCGCTGTGTTGTCCAGGCTGGTCTGAACTCCTGGGATCAAACAAAGCAGTCCTCTCCCCTCAGTCTCCCAAAGTGGTGGGATTACAGGCATGAAACACCATGCTCAGCCCTTGAGCTTGTTCATTTTTTTTCTTATAGTATATTAGTTATAGGAGAGTGCATCAGGTGGGGCCATTGAGAAAAAAAAATTTGAAAATATTGGTCTCTAGTCCACTGACTCCCTGTGATCAGCAGTATCGGATTATCTGGGACTGGAGTGCAAATCAAGCTCACCTGGAACCTACTGAGCTCTTAGGGTGGGGACCCTACATTTCGTAGGCAAACAGCCCCTTCGGGTGATGAGATGTTAAGGTAAGGTTTGCAAAACACTCATCTGGATTATCTTTATCCCCAAGCTACAGACACACCCAATTTGGCTGAATTCTTGTGGAAACAAATGTTTTGGTAATAAAATTAATGAGTCAGTTATCCTCCCAGAGTTAAACAGTTTCCTCATGTAAACTCAGTGGTAAGTCTTTTTTTTTTTTTTTTTTTTAAGAGATGAGTTCTTGCTCTGCCACCCAGCCTGTGCAGTGCTGTGACATGATCACAGCTCACCACAGCCTCCACCTTTTGGGCTCAAGCAATCTTCTCACCTTGGCCTCTCAATTAGCTAGGACTAGGCACGTGCCACCACACCCTGCTAATTTTTTTATTTTTTTATTTGTAGAGAAGAGGTCTTGATATGTTGTTGGTGTCAAACTTCTGGGCTCAAGCAATCCTTCTGCCTTGGCCTCCCAAAGTGCTAGGATTACAGGCATGAGCACTGCACCTGGCCAGAAGTCTTATCTTGAAATGTTAGTTGGCCATGACTTATTTTTGGTAACTTTATTTCTTATTTTTAAGCACCCAGATGTCAGGATTTTCATATTACCAGTAGCTTAATATATGCTAAAAGAATATTGGCCCTAACCACATGTACTTTAACATTTGCCTATTTAAATACTTTATGTACCATCTTTTGCAAATATTTGCTTGGCTTCATTGAGCACCCAGGAAGTGTGTTTCCTTGATACCTCTCTGCTGCATCAAAATCAGGTGCAGATCACTCCAGCTCATGCGAGGTGGCAAGGTCACCTCTGGGCTTGCCACCTGAGTCTTTAAAATTCTGCATATTAAGCTTCTTCCCCTGCCTCTGAGATGAGAGTTTAAAATAATGCTTTGGGTTCTGTGATGTAGACAACAACATCTTTTGTTGCTCGTTAGATGAATAGTATAGAAAGTAAAATGATTAGGCCCCAGGAGGCGGAGGATTTTCCCCAGTGAATCCAATTGGAGGACTTAGTTGTGGGAGGATTGTTGTTTTAGTTAAAGATTTGGAAATGTCTTCTTTCTTCTCTTTAGCATCATGATCATCACCATGTTAAAAAAAAAAAAAAAAAGGCACCATTTACAAACCATCTGGCCACCCACAACAGAATTACAGTCAGCTCTCTGTATCCCGAGGTCCTGAATTCTTGGATTCAACTAACCCTTGGATCAAAAATATTCTGGGCAGGGGGAAGGGGAGGGGAAGAATGGTTTTTTCTGTACTGAATATATACAGACTTTTCTTGGCATTATTCCCTAAACAATACCATATAACAACTATTTACATAGCATTTACATTATATTTGGTATCATAAATAACTTAGAGGTGAATTAAAGTACATAGAAGGATGTGTGTTTGTTGTATGCAAATACTGCATTGTTTTATTTCAGGGTCTTGAGCATCCTCGCATTTTGTTATCCTGAGGGGTTCCAGAACCAATTCCCCATGGATAAGGAGGAACGACTGTATTTGATGGCTGTCCAAAGTGAATTGGACTGCCAATATTTTCTTCTTTTCCACGTATTACTCTTAGGTCAAGGGGAAAAAACAAATTCCTTTATTTTATCATTAAGAACAAATTCCTGAGTCTTTTGACCCGCTTCAATAACAAAGCAAGCTGCATAAAAATACCTTTCAAAGAAAATCCATGGGCAAGCTCAAAAATGGATACAGTCTCACCTCGTCAACCTAAACTTTTCTTTCAACATAGCTTAGCCCCTCAATGCTATGCTACTTCGACAAACTTTGCCCAAGTCAGTCCCCTCAAGGATCTTTTTGCTATTATCTGACTTTACAAGGATCTTTTTGCTATTATCTGACTTTACAAATCTAGTGTTGCTGCTCAAATCCATGTCCCCTCAAGTTCTTTCCCAACTAAAGGGTAGCAGTCAATTGGAAATAGAAAAGCAAGCCCCAGAACAATTATGAAGGTATAACAAAGTTTTCAGCAGTATATGCAGAAAAACAGAGAAAAGAAGAGTGCAGAAGTGTGCACAAAAATCCTCCCCTGGTGGTCACACATTGCTGGTGGCACTCTTCACCTAAAGCCTGTTGTGTGCTCCTCCGGTGGAAAGACGAAGTACCAGTGTTTTAGCACAACACGAATGGTCTTTTCTGCTTCCCTCACTGGTTGACTTAGCCTGGCAAGCCCCAAACTGTCAGTGCAGTCCAACTTGCTTTTTTCCAGGTCTTACAGTGTTAGGCCAGCACTACCTTACCCCTGATCATGTGGAAGAGGTCACTCTTGTTTTGGCCAGTGCTACCTTGCCCCTGATCAAACGGAAGAGATTACGCTTGCCTTGGCTAGCACTACTTGCCCCCAATCACATGGAAGAGGTCACTCTTGTTTTGGACAGCGCTACCTTGCCCCTGATCAAATGGAAGAGGTCACTCTTGCCTTGGCCAGCACTAATTTGCCTCCAATCACATAGAAGAGGTCACTTTTGTTTTGGACAGCGCTACGTTGTCCCTGATCACGTGGAAGAGGTCACTCTTGTCTTGGTCAGTGCTACTTTGCCCTCAATTAAGTGGGGAAGGGCAATCTTGTCCTTCTATTTTGTTTTTTTTTCAATTAACTGAGATTCTAAGTCTTCTGTCATTTCAAATAAAGAAAACCCTCTTCAATTTGGAGTTATAGTCAACATATTTTCATAATTGGAAGAAATTCTTAAATAATGTATACAAAATAAAGACTTCTGAATGAAATACAAAGAAAGCCTTTAATATGGCCCCAGGGGAGCCTTAAGATATCTAGGCTGATTAATTGGCTAGTTCGGGAATAATTGCCTCTCGAGTGACAAGACTGGTTTGTGGTTGCTAGGTCTGCAAGTGTCAACTTTGTCTTCAGCTGTAGTCAAAGGCCGGCAGGGAAGGCTGAGTTGTTCAGTCTCAGTAGCAAAAAAGTATATGGTATCCGTTCTGGATAAGCAGCTTGTACAGCCTACTAGGACAGAAGAGTAACAGGTAACAGGTAACAGGCATTGTCTAATATAATAAGCATTTTTTTATAAGTTCTCCTGTAGGGACGTTTTAATACCAGAACCCAAGGGTGGGGGAAATTGGCCCAAGAACAGACAAAAGAGAAGACAGCTATATTTCTCAATATACAAACAATGCCATTTGAAGTACTGGATTGAATACAGAAGTATTATGAAAGTTGCTAATTTGGCTAGTGTCTGTATTTCTTAATATAGTAACATTATTAATGTCTGCCCCCTTAAGCCTGTATAAATGAGAATCCCTATGTTATTGGCCAGTTGGAAACAGCAATGTGAACAGACTCTGTTGGCCTAATTATGTTCACTGAATACTTTGTCATATTGCAAATATTTTATTTAATTAATTAATTTTTTTGAGTCGAGTCTCACTCTGTTGCCTAGGCTGGAGTGCAGTGGCATGCTCATGGCCACCACAGCCTCAACCTGCTGGGCTCAGGCAATCCTTCCACCTCAGTCTTCCAAGTTGCTGGAACTATAAGCGCGTGCTACCACGCCCAGCTAATTTTTTGATTTATTTTAAAAATGAGATCTCACCAAGTTACCCAGGCTGGTCTCAGACCCCTGAGCTCAAGCAATCCTCTCACCGCCTTGGCCTCCCAAAGTGCTGGGATTACAAGCTTGAGCCACCGTGCCCAGCCCACACATATTTTAATATTCATTCTAAGCCACAAGTCTTTGCCAAATGAGATACTGAAATCACTGTATGTTGCTTAGAAATAGAATGTACAATAACCCAATATTTGGAAGAAGAAAAACTTAGGATTGACTTTTTCTTTATCTTAAACTTGAGGTGATTCTCTTTATTCCGTAGAAGACACTAAGAATTAGATTTATCTGCTTTATCCATATCATGGTTACATTTTTTTTCTACTTGACCTAAAAATCCAGGGGTTTCTTTTTGGGGATAGGGGATGAGGAGAATTTAGTTATGAAAAGAGAAAAGTAATGTACAAACTTGAAAAATGAAAAGTGTAAACAATGGCAGCTAGAAGAATGAAAATGGCAATGTGCTCAGAGAGTAACTTGTCACTGAGTCGGAGTTTGGGATGCCTTAAATCCCGGGAGAGGGTGGCATTGGTTTTCCTACCCATGACGAAAGCAGGGAATCAGCATGTTGTCCTATCAATTTTGTTAATAGCAGGGTAGAGCCTTTTCAGAAGGAAGAAGAGAATGTGCATTAAAGGATATTCTTTCTTCATGGGGTGAGGTAAGGGCTGTTTCCACAGGAGTGAATACTTTGGGGGTGAGGCCTGGAGTTGTTAAGTTCAGGTATTAGTGAGGGGAAATAGTCAGTAGTTCCACTGGTTGTTGTAAGAGGATATTTAATAAAATGCATTACTCTATGTTTCATTAAAACATGGCTGGTGGAAAAGTGAAACGCTGAAGATGAGAATCTTTGGAGTAAATCAGCTTGCTATTCCTCAGCCAAAACACTACTATATTAGCAATAGGATAAACCAATATTCATTTCCTAGGTTGTCAAAACACTTCTTTGAGCATTCGATCACGTTCTCTGGGTGGTTAAAGTCTGAATGCCCCCCTAGTTCCCCTATTTGAACATCACCTGTGGCCAGGATGGAAATTCTTTCCTGGGAAACTTGAAGTCCTTATCCAAACCAGGGGATGTATCTCAGGACTTGTTCATTTGACCCTCATGCTCCGTGACGAACACCACAGCAGATGACTGGAAGTGAGAGGAGAGGGGCTCATTTCAAAGTCATGGCCCAGGAGCTCTGGCAATTTCAGATCCCCTAGGGCTGGTGCTCCTCCTCCAGCAAGCTGTTGTTTTGAAAAAGAGTGGGGTGGGGCCAAAAAAGCATGACAGTGGAGCTGGGATGATTGAGGCTTTCTTTTATTTTGGAT
The DNA here is from genome assembly GCF_000164805.1 of Carlito syrichta. Classification (NCBI taxonomy): domain Eukaryota; kingdom Metazoa; phylum Chordata; class Mammalia; order Primates; family Tarsiidae; genus Carlito; species Carlito syrichta. Next base: position 19,569 of record NW_007042242.1, read on the forward strand.
GTTGTCACTTGAGTCAGGTTTCATGAAACAACACATTGGGAAACAGGAGCTGTGTTACATCCTGTGGATTGCACTGGAAGGGCTGGGAGACCAGGCTGTGGATCATAGCCACGAGCAACAAGAGGGGGCAAGTCCAGCCGCCTGCTAGATGACTAGCAGGAAGCGGCACGCCTGCCAGAGCTCATCACTTCAACTCTGGCTCCCACTGTGCTAATTCCCTGAATGGTAATAACAAGGGGGATGGGGGATGGCATGGGAAATGAAAGGAAAGAGATCTGAGAAACTAAATCTGCAGGGGGGATAAAGGAACTAGCAGAGTTTTAGCGAAACAGCTAGCAGAGGCAGAAGGAGGGGGAAAGGCTGGGCTTAAGCAACTTGCTACTGGGATTTAAACAAAGGAGGTCTGAGAAAGGCGGAATCAGTTTCTAATATCGGCATGAGGAGCAAGCCAGCAGCTGGACTCCCGGGATGAAACTGAACAAATTCGTCATGTCGCCTTCAGGGTAGGAATGACTGGAGCATGTGCCGAAATAAGAACTTAGAGAAACAAGTAAGTTTGGAAAAAGACAGATTTTGACGGTCTCTGACATTTCGCCCTTCTTTGAGGCATGCCTTCATCGATGCGTTACCTCTTTGTAGTTTCTGTCTCTAGTGTAATCATTTTTATCGTGTTCTATGTGTTCAATTTTGGGGGAGATCAGAGCTACCAGAGACTAAATATTTCAGACCCTTTGATGCTGTCTCAAGTTTGCACAGCCTTCATCAACGGGAAAACACCTTTCCTGTGGAAAAGCAAACTAATAATCCATGAGAAGTCTTCTTGCAAGGAATACTTGACCCAAAGCCACTACATCACAGCCCCTTTATCTAAAGAAGAAGTTGAATTTCCTCTGGCATATATAATGGTCATCCATCACCATTTCGACACCTTTGCAAGGCTCTTCAGGGCTATTTACATGCCCCAAAACATCTACTGTGTTCATGTGGATGAAAAGGCGACAGTTGAATTTAAAGACGCAGTGGAGCAATTGCTGAACTGCTTCCCAAATGCTTTCCTGGCTTCCAAGATGGAGCCAGTTGTCTATGGTGGGATCTCCAGGCTCCAGGCTGACCTGAACTGCATCAAAGATCTTTCCGCCTCAGAGGTCTCGTGGAAGTATGTCATTAACACCTGTGGACAAGACTTCCCCCTGAAAACCAACAAGGAAATTGTTCGGTATCTGAAAGAATTTAAAGGGAAGAATATTACCCCAGGGGTGCTGCCCCCAGCTCATGCAATTGGACGGACTAAATATGTCCACCGAGAGCACTTGAGCAAAGAACTTTCTTATGTGATAAGAACGACAGCACTGAAGCCGCCACCCCCCCACAATCTCACCATTTACTTTGGCTCTGCCTATGTTGCTCTATCAAGAGAGTTTGCCAACTTTATCCTTCATGACCCACGGGCTGTTGATTTGCTCCAGTGGTCCAAGGACACCTTCAGTCCTGATGAACATTTCTGGGTGACACTCAATAGGATTCCAGGTATGTGAGATTTCCTATTTCACGCAAGGTAGATGTGCCATATTTGCAAAGGCTTTGGCAGAACCAGCCACTTTGTAGCAGGAAGTAGAAGACAAAAATGGAAACATACATGGTTCTTGTCCTAGTCCTTCCTAGATGCAAAAATGATGTTCTTTCTGTGATAATTCAAGTATTCTAGCACTACCAAATCATACCTTTCAATGGTATCACTTTGCGGTTTATAAAGTTCTTTTGTGTACGCCATCTTACTAAAATCTTTGTCACAGTAAATAGTAATTGTCCCATACTGATGTTCTTTATTTCTCCCAAATTTGTCAAGCTTGCTCTTACCCCAGGATCTTTGCCTGGCCATTCTCCTGCCTACTTTAGGCCTTCACAGGCTCCTACCCCTCTGCTACATCTCAGCTCTCAGATGTTGGCAGCTCTGACTAACCTGCCCTGGCCAGTGGCCAGCACGCCACCTTGTTTTCCCTTCAAAGAGTTTGTTACCATCTGGAATTATCATATTTACGTATCTGCATGGGTTTGTTCTTGATCACCTGTATTTTAGCTCAGTAGAGCCAGGGTCATTTTTATCTTGTTGATTGCTGTATCCTTAATGCTCAGAACACATAGTAAATGCTCAATAAATATATATTAGCTGAATGAATGAGTGAGTGAGCAAATAAGTGAATGAATGAATGATAAAGTATGAGGCTTTACTACAGCCCCGTAGCTGTCTCCCTAACAGCAGATAAGCTGGGAAATATTTAAGCTCACTCATGTGTCATATGTGTATTTTTTAAAAAATACATGTTACTTCAGAAAATCCTGAGATTCTAGGAGTAACTTTTTTCTTTCTCATCATAATTTTTCTACCTTTACTAATGTCTCTGATTGATTGTTTTTTAAAATATGTAAAACATGACAGGATTTCTTCTGAAGGAAACAGCGTGCTTTGGACTCAATGAAAAATACAAAATGGATCTCTGATGAACTAGACAGCATTATTATAGCAAGAGAAAAGCAATCATTGTTCTGTTTGTTGAGGGGCTGCCAACTTGGAAACGCTGGTAGGTGCTCTCAGGCTGCAGGGCAGGGCCTGCTGGGCGATAAACACGCCGGCATTCTCTGGAAAATGCCATGTCTGGTGTCTGAGTCTCAGGGTGGCTCGCGTGGCGTGGTGAACAGGGCTCCTGTACTGCACGCTCGCCTTTTCCTAACCTGCCTCTTCCTGTGGGCACCATCTTTCCATCTCTGATTTGTTGTTTCTATCACTGATATATCCTTTAGAACCATTAGGCAATTAGAGGCCGATTTTCATATTTAAATATTTATGTCCTTTCTTTTTTCACAATTCCCTTAAGACTCATAAAAGCTGGGCACTAATTATGTGGTTCCTTAGGTATTGAACTGAAATAAAGGCATTTCATAACTTAGCAGAAGTCTGGATTGTCACTTCAAAAAAAGAAAGAGAGAGAAACATGGGTTTTGATTTGCGCTAAATGTCTGTGACTACTTTGCCAAAAAAGATGATCAGTTTTATCAGTGTTAAATCAATAAAAGAAAATCAAGGGGAAAATAATCCCCTTGATTTTCTTTAGACTCCTTTTTTTTTCTGCCCTAGTCAAACAGACAAACAGTCTCGGTCTCTTGGGAGATCAAGCATGATATCTAAATTGGGCACAGTGGTGTCTCAGGAGGCTGAGGCAAGAGGATGGTTTGAACCAGTTCAAGACTACAATGTACTATGATTGCGCTACTGCACTCCAGCCTAGGAGATAGAATGAGACCCCATCTCTAAAATAGAAATTAAATTAAATTTAAAGAATGATGTCACCCGGGCTTGGTGACTCAGCCCGTAATCCCCTGCCTTTGGGAGACTGAGGTGAGTGGATTGCCTGAGCCCACGGGTTCGAGACCCACCTGGGCAACTTGGCAAGACCTCATCTCTACAATAAATCAAAATGAGCCGAACGTGGTAGCGCGCGCCTTTAGTTCCAGCTACTTGGATGGCTGAAGTGGAAGGATCGCCAGAGCCCGCAGGTCGAGGCTGCGGTGGCCGGGAGTGGCCACTGCACTCCAGTCTGGGTGACAGAGTGAGACACCAACCAAAAAAAAAAAAGAAAGAATGACGTCTATATAGGCACAGGAGAGAGCACTTTTTACACCGTAGGTTTGTGGTGTGGCATGCCAGCTTCTGCCTACTTAGAACAACAGTATAACCCCGTGTAAATCACAGAACCTCACAGAACCTCAATTCTCTTCAGCTACAAAATGGGGGAAGGGGCCCAGTTAGAAAGACCCCTTTCATTCCTGTGGGAGCCTTTCTTTGCAGAAGGCACAATGTCCAGAACCGCATAAAGACCTCGCACTCCACTCCAGGAAATCTGTAGTGAGAAAGGCAGAAATGCTGGTGACCCTGGACTTTGTGTTGCCCGCCAGTTTTGGCAAGTGCACCCCGTTTTCCTTGTAGGAACTGAGCGAGAGCTCCTTCAGAGAGCATATCCCTGGAGAGGAAGGTGGGCGCAGCCCATGCCAGCGATCTGTGCAGCCTGATTTTACAAGGGATGCATTTCAAGATAACGTGCCACTTCCTGGGGCTTTGCCTCCTTCCTTTTTTAGACTATGGGCAACATCCTGGTTCACAAAGAAAGGATATCCTGCCCCTAGTTGGGGCCTTCCCAACTCACAAGTGATTTACAGCAAACAAACCGTCAAGGGCTCCAGCCCCAGTGGTGGCTCTCTCCACTTTCAAAGGCCGTGTAAAATCTAGTCCCAGGCTGGAGTGATTCCTGCAGTCTTATGCTTGAGCATTCTTTGTGATTTACGATTTGGGGTGTGAATCTGGTTCTTCATGACCAGAGAACCTTTAATCATATCAGCTCTTCAGGGCTATTTACATGCCCCAGAATATCTACTGTGTTCATGTGTTTTACGGGGAAAAGTTCTTCTGTACATATAGCATAAACTTTTTTTGGCAAATGTGCAAGCACAGACAGATGGTGCTGTTTATTTCTTCCCTCAAAGTGAGTGCCTCCCTTTCTCCTAAACACCCTCTGTTAAAGTGTGTGTGTTAGAACGACCCTGTGCAAAACGTATCCGGTTTCCCCAAATATACTCCCCCAGGAGCAATGTGACCAAGAAAGCGATTAGTACCCTAGAATTTGATGGTCTCCAAAAAAAAAAGTGAAAGTCATTTACAATTAGTGAGATTGAATAAAAAGGATATTTATTTATTTATTTTTGAGTTGGAGTCTCACTCTGTCGCCCAGACTGGAGTGCAGTGGCCGCTCCCGGCCACCGCAGCCTCGACCTGCTGGACTCCGGCGATCCTTCCGCCTCAGCCTTCCAAGTAGCTGGAACTACAGGCGCGCACTACCACACCCGGCTAATTTGTTGACTTTATTGTAGAGATGAGGTCTCGCCAAGTTGCCCAGGCGGGTCTTGAACCCGCGGGCTCAGGTAATCCACTCACCTCAGCCTCCCAAAAGCGTGGGATTACTAAAAAGGATATTTATAGAGGCAGCACTAAGTCACCTAACCTCACACTGCTCCTCCCCCACCCACACCTCCACCCCACACTATGGTGCCTTTCTACTGAAAGACTTCTTTCTTGGTTTTCAGCTGTTAGGCTATCTCCACACTACATTAGTAATGGTGTGAGAACACACCAGAAAGAGGTCCTTGGGGCCCAGCGTCATACCCTTCTTCAGGGAAGCCAGATAGGGAGGCTGTCATTCTGTTCTGTGTGGCTCCTGTGCAGATGAGGTGTCTAGCCCCCTCCCTTCTGGCCATTCTCAAAGGAACCCTCCAGGATCAGAGTTTCCTGTTTTCACCCTACAGAGGAGCATTGGGCTCTGATAGCAGTAGCTCTTCCTGACTTCTAGATGCACCCTTATGTTTTCAGACTTCTCAGATTATTGTAATTTTTGCTCTGTCATCTTGAGAAAAGCCCATTTCGCCAGATCTTCTGGTTATTCTTCCAACATTCTCATCTGCCTATCTGCCCCAAGGCAGAGCACTGAGGCTGTTATGACCAAGTAAGCGAGAAGTTATGCCAGCAAGTTGAGTCTAATTAATTATGAATTTATTAAACACATGGGTCAAGAGTAGGCAAATGCCAGAAAAACTCTTGGCAAATTGGTGCAGTCTGTGACAAGCTTTTATAGGTAAAATTTGCAGCCTTGGCTACATAGCAACTTAGTGACCATAGCAACTATTAACTAACTAACTACCTAAAATGGGAATTTCGATTGTTAGGGAGCTTTGATTAATTTCATGTCAGGTAGGTATAGCCAGTGCTCAGAAAGTCCCTGGAGTTCTGCCCTTAAGATATAGTTTAAAGTAGTTACACAGAGACAGAGAAGAAGAATCATTATACAATGAAGTGACCTTGGTTAGGTCACTAACAGAATATAAGAACAAACTATGAAAATGTCAAAGCGTAACATTTGATTTCAGTTAACAAAGCATACAATTACATGGAAGCTATGGCAAAAGAGTTCTGGAACGATCAGCAGGCAACAGTCAGCATAACCTGCCCAAAGGAGACAAAGCAGGCGGTCTGTGGTCATGGGAACATTACTGTAATTAGACATAGGCATTGATTCTGAGGTCAGGCAGGTAACGAAGATGAAAGTTTTAAACAAAATGGAGTAAGCTGGTTAATATTATTATTTTACTAGCAATTTGATTTTACTAACTGATTTAGCTTATTTCAAGGCCATCTAGATTTCTGCTTTATGTCTGGAAATTGGTCAGCATCTGCCCAAGTGGCCACTGGTATCGTTTCTTCACAATCCATTTCCATGGCTTAATCGTCTTCTTGCTCCACTTCAGGGCAGGCCTGTCTCTATGAAAAAGGCAAAGCGACTGTGTGCTTTGGCTTTCAGCTACTTTTTCCCCCTCACTGCATTAAGTTTGTTCTTTTGAGTCTTTGCTCATTTCATGATTCTGACCTTTCTCATGCCATGATGCTTTTGTTCCATAAAAATGCTTTCATTTGTCTTGCTTCCTTTTTCCATTTTGTATACATTTTTTTCAGAGCCCTTATCAAATTTCTCTCGACCTCAGGAGGGACATGATCACATTTCCTCATTTTTTAAATTCTAAAAATGGTGTGTTTTCTACTTTGCTTTATTTTGCTTTTTTAACTGTGACTTTTATTTATATGTGCACATTCTTTGGGAGGGAGTTATGAGTCTTCAGGTTGCAAGTGTCAGAAATTCAACTCAAAGTAGCTTAAACAAACATCATAAGTTACTGGGTCACATAATTGAGATGCCCAAGAGAGCTCTGACTCAGGCTGGATCAAGGATTGAAGCAATGTGCTCAGGATGCTTTCTTGCCAGGTTGGCTCTCCGTGGGGTGGTCAACTGTCCCTGTGTGTCCAGGTCTGAGGGGGTGTCCTGGGCATGGGACTTTCATTGCTAGAACCAGACAGTCCAAGGCAAACCAGGACAAATCGGTCACCCTATTTCTACCTCAATCTATGTTAGTTTCACTCAGGCAGGCTCTCCCCACATACTATCAGAGATGAGCAGGAATGGCTCCAGATTGCAGCTGGCTCTCCTGGGAGACAAGCAAGCCTTTTTACCAAGAGTTGTAGCTACAGCTGGGGGAAACCTCAGATTGGTCCTGCTTCATCCAAATTCCCATCCCAAAACAAATCAAGGGGGTGAAGAATGCTAACCAGCTTTTCTGGTTCACTTTCCCACCCTGGAGTTAAATGCTAGGGACAGGCCCTGGTGGAGAAGGCCCCCTCAGAGTGATGTTTCAGAGACCAAAGCACAGGCCCACTGCACGATGGGCCCTTGTCTTGCACCAGGGAGCTGTTAGTGAGCATGTCCATGTGTACTTGGACAGTACTTAATTTGCAAGGGGGATTTCTTACGCACTGTCTCCTTTAATCCTTATAAGAACTCTATAAGAGGAGGATTGTAATCATTTTACAGATGAGAAAATTTAAGATTAAAATATGTGACTTGTCCAAAGACAAATATTTCATCTAGCAGAAAATAAGAATAAAAAGAAACATCCAGCAGTAATGCTTATTTTATACACTTTTTAAAAATTCAACCAGTTTTTATAAATTATTTGTTTAATTATTGCAGTAACTGCAAGTGTTCAGATGATGAAATTTAGCTAATTCTAACTCTCATTAAACTTGTGAAATTATTATATAATTGCACCCAATCAAAATTTTCCCTTTCATCCTGATATGTAGCTCATTTTCCTGGAAATGTTGGCTTTTTCATGTGAGTAGAAATACAGCAATGATGAAGGGAATATATGAACATATACCTATGAGTGTAGGCCATTTCAGCTGAATCTTCATGAGAATCTTGACAAGTGGGTACTTAAATCCACATTTTGCAAATATGAAGTAGAGACCAGAGGGGCTGAGTAACATGCCCTGCTCCAAAAGCAGAAGCCTAGGAGACAGCATGTGCAGTGGGTGCCTCAAATTCTACCTTTGGAACGAAACTCATGTTCTGCCCTTTCAGAGTCCCTGAGTTCAACTCCATCTTCCCGTTAGCTCAGACCTACAGGCTAGGTCCTCTTTTGCCCTTAGTTCTCACCACCCTCATCCCCGCTGATTTAGCTTCCTCTTTCTCTAGCGTGTAGGAGTTAAGGGCTCGGGCTCCCAAGTCAAAGGGAACTGGGGTGGAGTCCCAGCTCTTCCATCACCAGCCATGTGATCTGACACCTGTGAACCTTAGTCTTAGAGTGATGACATGGCAGTCATAGCAAAAGCCTGAACCTCAGAGTCAGACTGCCTGAATTTGAATCCCGGCTCTGCCATTTACAAGCTGTGTGACCTTGGACTAGTTACTTAACTTTTCTTGTTGTTTGAGACTGGGATCTCTTCATGTTGCCCAAGCTGGTCTTGAACTTCTGGGCTTGGGCAATCCTCTCTCTTCAGCTTCCCAAGTAGTTGGGACTATACTGTAGCTGAGTTACCTAATTTGTATGTCCAAGTTTCTTTTCTCAGCTGTAAAATGGGAAAAGTAATATTTATATTAAATATGAGGCTTAAATAATTTATTGTTATTATTATTATATTTTCATCTATAAAATTGATATTCATTCAGTAAATACTTGTGGAGCACCTAGACACTGTACTGAGTATTGGGAAATAGAAGTGAATAAGACAACTGGGCCCTTACCTCTTGGAGGATATTACCTCTTGGAGGATATATTCTAGAATGATAAGTGCTATGAAGGAAATTCACAGCCTGATACAAGAAGGAGTCCACTGCAGCCGAGGTGGGTCAGAAACCTTAGAGACATATCCTCTAAAAAGCCTTTCCTGATTCTTGCTCTTTTGGACTCCAGTACCACAGTGTAGTCTTATCAGTCTTACAGTGCTGTGCCATGTGTTCCCAGTGGCCTTCTGGGCTAGGCTTCAAGGGCAACAACTGCACGTGCCAATTTCTGCTTTCCTTATATCTAGCACACCACCGGCATACCAGCAATGCTGAAGATGATCCTATTTATTTAACTTACACAAATTCAACTGTGCACATGTATGCATGCACACAGACACTTGGAGTTTAAATACTGCCCTCTATTCCACCCAAGGAGTGGGATCCACAGTGAGTCGAGGTTTCTGCACATTCCCATGCTAGAGCTTGGTTTGCAGGGTTCACTAAGGTTAAAGCACAGAATATATCTACCTTATAACATAGCTCCTCAGCTCAAGACAACTTCATCTGGGGCTTGTTAGAAAGAACAACCATCTGGATCAAGATTAAAGGGAAGCCTGGCCGTGCTGGAATTACGGAGAGACTGTGTATCATCTTAGTGTGGTACATTCCCAAGGGATTTCTCTAGAGGAAATATATATATATATTTAGAGATGGGATCTCTCACTATGTTGCCCAGGCTGGTTTTGAACTCCTGCCCTCAAGAAATTCTCCTGCCTCAGCTTCCCAAAGTGCTAGGATTACAGGCGTGAGGCATAGTACCCAGCTTCCAGGAGAATTTTGGTTTGTTAGGTTGTTTTCCCTTTACATAGTGACTTTGCAACCGTACCTCCCTGTAGGATATATAGCTAGCTACTCTACATATTTGTTGAATTTACTAAACAGCCAAATTGCCAAAACCAGGGAACAAATTCATATGTTCTCACTTATAATCCAGTGCTCGGTCTCCTGTCCAAAATGCAGTGTATAGAATCAATCTTTTCTAAAAGTTGTTTTTACTTAGAAAGGTAGATAGTGTAAAAAGCGCAAACAAGAGATATTAATAATTATCAAAGATTGAAGCCAGCAGTCTTTGAATGATGACGTAGACTTTGTCATCAAACTCTGAGCTATGCCTCAGGATTATGAAAAGGCTACCGTGTTGCCAAATGTGTTAGAGGTCATTGCTTTTATAATCCCTCTTTGAGAAACTTGAAGGTAAATAAAGCACTCTGTTCTTTTCATATTCTTGGTTACCAGCCATTGAAATAAGACTTGGATAACCGTTGACTTTTAGGGCCACTATTCTCAGTGAGATTCAGAATTTGAAATATTTGAGTTTTCAGTAAACATTCTCGATTCTTTTTTTCTTTTTTTTTGAGTTGGAGTCTCATTCTGTCGCCCAGGCCGAAGTGCAATGGCATGCTCACAGCCACCGCAGCCTCCACCTGCTGAGCTCAGGTGATCCTTCCACCTCAGCTTTCCAAGTACCCGGAACCACAGGCACATGCCACCATGCCCGGCTAATTTTTTTTTATTTATTGTCTAACCATGTTGCTCAGGCTGGTCTCAAACCTCTGGGCTCAGGCAATTCTCTCGCCTCTGCCTCCCAAAGGCTTGAGTCACTGTGCTAGGCCTAACATTCTCAATTCTTTCCTCAGTTTATTTTGTAGCTCTTTTTTTTTTTTTTTTTTTTTGTTATTTTTTTGAGTTGGGGTCTCACTCTATCGCCCAGACTGGAGTGCAGTGGCCGCTCCCAGCCACCGCAGCCTCGACCTGCTGGGCTCCGGCGATCCTTTCGCCTCAGCCTTCCAAGTAGCCGGAATTACAGGAGCGTGCTACCATGCCCGGCTAATTTTTATTTTATTTTATTGTAGAGATGAGGTCTCACCTGCCCAGGCGGGTCTCGAACCCACGGGCTCAGGCAATCCACTCACCTCAGCCTCCCAAAGGCGCGGGATTACAGGCTGAGCTCTTAACAGTTCTCTCTCCCTTGGTAATCTCATTTACACTTGCAGCTCATCAGCATTTCGGTAATGATGAGTCTCCTCCCTGCATCATACTCCCAGCCTCTCCCACCTTTCTCCCTGTCTTGTGAGTATCCCTTCCCAAAGCTCCTATCGGCACCTGCTGACATGGCTCCTCCTCCATCTCCCTGTTCCCCACACACCCAGTCCTCCAGCCACAATCTCTGTCAACCAGCCTTCAAGCCAGCCAACCTTCTCCCTTCTGTCCCCCACATCTCCACGCGAACCAGCACATTCTGTACAGTCTGTGAGAGGCTTCTAGTGGGCTCTACCCTTTCTCCTCTTGTCCTTACTACTCTTAACACCAGCCCGTCACACACCTCAAGCAGGTTGTCGTCAGACCCTTCCCAGTGGTCTCTCTGGCCCAAGTCTCCCTCTTCAAACCATTCTAAGATTTATAAGAAATGGCAGCAAGCCTAGAAAATGTAAACTCATTTTCTGGAGTGGGCGATCAGCCAGCCATTTGATCTCTCTGGCTTGCAGTTTCCAAGTTTGTTCCATGATATTTATTTTCCTTTTTCCCTTCAACTGGATTTAAAAGATCAGAACTTAACTGTGAAACTACTGGAGGGTAAAACTGATCTTTCCTGAATAAACTGGAGATACTCAGGCCACCCTAATGGATTTAGCTTCACACAACAATCAGTCTCCTCTTCTGAACATTTCCTTCTTTTTTTTTGGAGTCAGAGTCTCACTCTGTCGCCCAGGCTGGAGTGCAGTGGTTCACTGCTCAGGGCCACCACAGCCTCGATTTGCTGGGCTCAGGCGATCCTTCCCCCTCAGCCTTCCAAGTAGCTGGAACTACAAGCACATGTCACCACACCCAGCTAATTTTTTTCTTGATTTATTGTAGAGATGAGGTCTCACCAAGTTGCCCAGGCTGATCTCGAATCTCTGGGCTCAGGCAATCCTTTCACCTTGGCCTCCCAAAATGCTAGGGTTATAGGCATGAGCCACTGCCCCTGGCCATCTTCTGAACATTTCTTGTCTCACTTCTTCTTTAGCTATATCTTTTCTTAGCCTAATCCACACATAACTCCTCCTTCATTGAAAATCTGTGATTCTGTCCTTCATCCAAGCTGAGCTCCTTCTTTAGTCTCTTTGAAGTCTACAGAAAAATAGGCCAAAATCCCCTCTTGTGTCTCCTGTGAAAACTGTCCAGAGAAGACCCTGAAATCCTTGCTAGGCGTTGGGCCATCTCCTGTAGGAGTCAAACATGTCCCTGTCTAGTTTCTCTTCTCCCAGAATTTTGGTCTGAGCTAACTGACCTCCTTTCCACCACCAAGACTTCTTGATTTATCTCTGGTCTGTTGTCCCACCACTTTTTGGACTTTCTTCATCAAATAATCTAAAACAAGCCTCCCAAGTACAGTTTTCCTGTAAAACAAGCTCCTCTTTATTCTATGCTGACTCTAGAATAATCATGGCACTTAGAGACAGAAGGGGCCTTAGATAGCATCTAGTTCTCATCCTAAAGCTGAACAAACATGGAAACCGTGAACCAGAGAGATCAAACAGCTGGCTGGTTGTCCCACTTCAAAAAATGAGTTTACATTTTCTAGCCTTTCTGATTATTTCTTATAAGTCTTAGCATATTACTCATAAGATTCTATATTTTGGCTGGGCTCGGTGGCTCAGCCTGTAATCCCCACACTTTGGGAGGCAGAGGTGAGTGGATTGCCTGAGCCTGCGGGTTCGAGACCTGCCTGGGGAACTTGGTGAGACCTCATCTCTACCATAAATCAAAAAAATTAGCCGGGCGTGGTAGCGCATGCCTGTAATTCCGGCTACTCGGAAGGCTGAGGCGGAAGGATCGCCGGAGCCCAGCAGGTTGAGGCTGCGGTGGCCGGGAGCGGCCACTGCACTCCAGTGTGGGTGACAGAGTGAGATTCCAACTCAAAAAAAAAATTCTATATTTTTCTATTAATCCCTCCCCATATAGAAAGAAGATCTCTCAAATCATACATGGTACAGAGAAGAGGGGGTTTTAGATAATAGTAATGATGTAATAACAATTATTATTTATTTAAGTTCTTCCATTATTAATTTAGGTTGTTACTAAAACCTTCCCATATCCACTGGGGAACATTGGTGTAGTTAGTATGATTTCAATGCATTCTTTTGGGCTCACTGTAAAGCCACCCCGTGAATGTTAATCACTTTGTCCCCATGCCTCAGTGGTTCACAGAAATGTGATGAAGGATCACGTAGAGATTTTCCACACTGTAGTTAGTGTTGATTAGCATGCTTCTTCCCATCCTCCCCCCACAGAAATCAATGATTTGAACATTTCCTTTCACACTGATCAATTACTAAATATTACCTAGTCAGTAATACCTTCAGCAGTGATTCTCAGTCTGGGAGTGTTTGGAACTGACCATATCTAGGGTGACCAATTCTTCCTGGTTTGCCCAGGACTTACCCAGTTTTAGCACTGAAAATCTATGTTCTGGGAAATTCCTCAATTCTGGGCAATCTGGGGCAGTTGGTCACCTAAGCATCAGACTGGAGTGCAGTGGCATGCTCAGGGCGACCCCAGCGTTGACCTGCTGGGCTCAGGTGATCCTTCCGCCTCAGCCTTCCAACTAGCCAGAACTACAGGCGTGCACTATCGTGCCCGGCTGATGTTTTGTTTTTGGTTTTGGCTTTTTGGAGTTGGAGTCTCACTCTGTCGCCCAGGTTGGAATGCAGTGGCACGCTCACAGTTACCACAGCCTCTATCTGCTGGGTCCTTCCGCCTCAGCCTTCCAAGTAGCTGGAACCATAGACGTCTGCCACCACACCAGGCTAATTTTTTGATTTATTGTAGAGATGAGGTCTCGCCAAGTTGCTGTTCTCGAACCCGTGGTCTCAGGCAATCCCTTCACCTTGTCCTCCCAAAGTTCTGGGATTACAGACTTGAGCCACCGCACCCAGCCTCTGCTCACCTTTCTATGTCAGGATAATGATTTAGAGCCCTGGCTTGGCGCAGTGACTCACGCCTGTAATCCCAGCACTTTGGAAGCGAGGCAAGAGGCTTGCTTGAGCCCAGGGGTTAGAGACCACCCTGGCAACACAGCTAGACCTTGTCTCTACAGAAAAAGAAGAAAGAGAAAAAAATACCGAGTACGGTGGCATGTGCCTGTAGTTCCACCAACTTGGGAAGCTGAGGTGGAAGGATTGCCTAAATCCAGGAGTTTGAGGCTGTAGTGAGCCATGATTGTGTCACTGCACTCTAGCCTGGGTAACAGAGTGACACCTCAATCCAAAAAAAAAAAAAAAGAGAGAGAAAGAATTAGTACCCTAAATATTTATGTTCCATGGAGCAGCACTGATCAGTGACCTAGAAAAAAATGATAATCAAAACCATTCATTGAGGGTAGTGATCAAAACTACAATATCAGCTATGAAGGTCCCAAACAAAGCGGACCAGAACTGGGTCTACTCTATATATAACAATTTTCCCATTGTTTTTGAGGAGAAAATATAGAGTTTAAGGGTGTTATTTAAAAGGATAGATGGGTGAGTATAAAATTTGAATTTGAAACCACTTCACCCAGTGGGAGAATTAAATGCAAGAAATGTCTCTTCAATTAGGTGCAAACACAGGCTGTATCTTGGAGGCAAATTTGTTCCAGCTTTAATTTCTAGGAAAGCAGAGGAAATGTCTGCTTTGGGGGATTTCTCAAGCCCTCTGCCCTAACAGACTGTCTAAACTCAAGCAAATGACAGGCTCTGTGGGAAAGAAGCTAGTGGAAGAGTGGTTTGGATAACCAAAAATGAGTCAAGAATTTAATAGAGCTATTAAAATTAGATGTTGGGGGAAATCTCTGTCTATCTCTATTTTAAGACTGCTTTGTTTCCATTTACTTGAAAGTGTTTAGAAGATGAAGAGGATGAGATCTTCAAGATACAGATCCCTGGCAGCAGCTGTACTGTAAAATACTGCCTCCTGGAATTTGTAATCTTTTGTTCTGAGAAGACATATTTAGAATTAGAGAAAAGATGCATAAAAAGACAAATAGTTTACCTATGTTGTTCCTTAAAATTAAACAGACAATAGCCAAGCATAAAAGTTTTGTGGCTATTTATTTTTATAGTTTTGTTTTTATTTTTGCTTAGGCAATTAGCAATTAGAGCTAACAGCTGGGCAGTTAACCCCAGAAGGAAAAGAAATTTGCTCCCCCAATGGGTTGTAAGGAAGAAAAATGTGTGACTCTGGAAGAACAAAATCAGCTGGGCTGGGGGCAGCTGTAGAAAGGGTCTTGGACAGATTTACTTTCCCACTGCTCAGGTAGACTTGCTACTACTTCTTTTTCAAAATTGAGAAGCTAAGAGACACTGATTCTAAGAAACTTTCTCAGGGCCTCACAGCAAACTGCAGAGACAGATTTAAGCCTAGTCTTTGGCTCCAAAGCTGATCTTAACTACCATGCTGTATGCTTGTCTCCATCACTAGGTTTTTGAGGGTGGACCAGCAGGGCAATGCTCTGAGAAAGTAACCAAGTCGGATGCAGTCAAAGAACAGGCTCGAGTGGCTGCAGTCGGGAATAAAGGGTGGTTCCCTCACACCGGGCTAGGGAAAGAGTATTACAGCCAGACTAGTGCCCAGAAAAAAATCAAACCTGACACAGCCATTACAGCTGGAGAAAGAGTTTAATATCACAAAGCAACTGACCAAGAAGGAAGAGGAAATATCTAAAATCTGCCTCCTCAAAAATTGAGATGACGGCCGGGCTCGGTGGCTCAGCCTGTAATCCCATGCTTTGGGAGGCCGAGGTGAGTGAATTGCCTGAGCCCGC
>NW_007042242.1:35297-55134 GCF_000164805.1 Carlito syrichta
GGCCACTGCACTCCAGTCTGGGTGACAGAGTGAGACTCCAACTCAAAAAAATAAAATAAAATTCAGATGCTAGATTTTTAGAGGAAACATGGCTAGCAGAGGGATAGAGGATGCTGATTGGTTGAGGACGTCACTGTCTTCCTGTTGTAGAGTTAATTTCTTTTTTTTCTTTCTTTTTTTTTTTTTGAGTCAGAGTTTCACTCTGTCGCCCAGGCTGGAGTGTAGTGGCACACTCACAGCCACCGCCGCCTTGACCTGCTGGTCTCAGGTAATACTTCCCCCTCAACCTTCCAGGTAGCTGGAACTACAGGCGCACCACCACGCCCAGCTAATTTTTTAAATTTATTGTAGCAACAAGGACTCACCAAGATGCCCTAGCAGGTCTCAAACCACTGGACTCAGGCAGTCCTCTCGCCTCTGCCTCCGAAAGTGCTGGGATTACAGACTTGAGCCACTGCACCCAGCCCGAGTTAATTTCTGAGAGTTGGTCTCAGATACAGGTTAAGCCAGCTTCCTGGTGTTCAGGACTGACTGGGATTGGAGTCCATCAGAGCACAGTCAGAAAAAGATTTCAAATACCATTCTTAGATTTTACAATAGATGCAATCTATGAGGCAAGTTCCATGACCATCAGGAACCACCCCCTGCTCCCTGAGCCATTATGGAAGTAGTCTAGAAAGACATTGTGGAGAAGGTGGGGTCCCTGGAGAGTAAAACCACTTTTGTATTCCAACAGCTTCTTGTTTCAGTTTTAGTAGGCAGCTCCCCCTCCCCACCAGGGTCCGAACTTGAAGGTAATTGTCCTCTATTTGGGTGAAAGCAAACTCAGAAGCAACATATTTGTTAATTTCTAACCATAACTGCAGCTTTTACTCTGTGACATCAATTTTATGTATGCAGTTTCAAGAGCACAATGCTGATACAGATTTTTCAGGTCAGCCTGGGCTTCCAGAATGTCAGCTCAGTGGGTCAGCCAGCCAAGCCCCAGAGTGTTAGCTCAATGGACTGGCAAGCCTAGCCCTGAGAGTGTTGTAGCTCCCAGAAGTGTCTCAGCTTCAGAGTCTCACCTTCTAGCAGCAGCTCGCCCAGTTCAGCCTGCTCATCTGCTGGTAAGCCAGCCTCTGGAGTGCAGGTCTGGGGAGCAGGTCAGGGTTCTTGTCGGTGCCCAAGAGGAATGAGGAGCATGGATGGTCACAAAGTGAGAAAGCAGGATTTATTGAAAGGACAGAAAAGCTCCTACAGTGGGAGGAGACCTGAGGGGGTTGTGAATCTGGGACTGAAACCTGGTGCTTATATAGCCCTAAGACTGAGCCAGTGAGCTAGCACTAACTATGAGCTGATTTGTCAGCACTGGCTGTACTGATTCGTCAGTACTAAGGACCAATCGGCAGACGGTAGAGGCCTAATGGTGAGCCGATTGGTTGGCACCTGGCAGAGAGCTGATTGGTTGTTTTTCTATCCCAGTAGTGAATATTTAAGCTCTAGCTTGAGAAGCTTGCAGGGAGCTTGTTTACCAACGTGGTGTATGAGACAGAGAGCTTAGCCAGAAGTGGACATTCACTCCATTGTTACCAGGGGACCAGTCCAGTCGGTCTGCCTAGCTTTTGTGTAGCTGTGTCCTCTCTCAGTACTGCCCATGATAATGGTGGTTTTGAGGGCTCTTCCTTGTACTTGGGAGCTTTCAGATGGTAGAATGACCCCTGCATGCACACTCTTCTTCACCAAACCTACCATAGAAGGGTGGTCAGCCTGTTTAGGGTCCTGTATGAACTAGGTTTGGGCAACAAACAGATGTCTTGAGATTTGTCGAGTACTTATGTGAAAGGCATTGTTCTAAGCCCTTTCTATTTATTTATTCAGCTTACTTTCATTTGTTTTGAATTAGGGTCTTACTCTGATATCCAGGCTGGACTGCAGTGGTATGACCACGGCTCACTACATCCTTGAACTTCTGGGCTCAGGTAATCCTTTTGCTTCAGATTCCTGAGTAGCTGGGACTACAGGCACATGCCACCATGCCCAGCTAATTTTTTTTTACTTTTTTGTAGAGATGAGGTCTTGCTATGTTGGTCTTGAACCCCTGGGATCAAGCAATCCTCCCGCCTCAGTGTTGGAATTACAAGTGAGCCATTGCACCCAGCCTAAGCCCTTTTTATGTACAAGCCTATTTAAATCTCTTAAACTTTATGAGATCAGTGTTCTTAATATCTCCTTTGTTAGAAGAAAGGAAAATGAGACATACAAAGTGGCTCTGCAGACTGCCAGAAATGGTGGCATCTGACTAGGATTGGCCAAGGGAAGCTTGTTCACTTCTAGGTCCCTTGTCACTTTCAGCAGAAACCAGGATCAGTGGGCACCAGGGTAACATATATGTGTGTGCTTTCTTTCACCCCCACCGTTCCATTGAATCCTCACAGCCCTGTGGGGTGTTTTCTGTTACTTCCATTTTACAGAAAAGAAAACTGTGGTTAAGGGTATAAATTACTTGTCTGAGCTCTTTATAAATTCAGCACTTTGCACTGCACCTAGATGGTACATGTGTGGGTATAAAGATGATCGATACTATCTTTCTCTTTCATTTCACACTCCCTCATGTGGAAAAACATAGAAATTATGAGTAATTGCAAAAAAAAAAAAAAAAACCCAAAACTACAAAATTTAGGCCTGGAGGAGCATGATTATGATCTGGAGCAGAGATCAGCACACTGCAGCCCATGAGCTCAATCTGGCCTATTTTTGAACTGCCCTCAAGCTAAGGATGATTTTACATTTTCAAATAGCTGAAAAAAATAAAAAGAAGATGACCTCATGACATGAAAAGTTATATGAAATTCAGAAAGTTTTATTAGGACACAGCCACATTTTCTTACAGCTGCTTTCATGCAATAGTAGCTGAGTTGAGTGGTTGGGCCAGAGACCAGGTAAATGTTCCACAGGCCCAAAGATTTCCTACCTGACCCTTTACAGGAAAAGTGCTGATACCTGAGGTGGACTCACGTGGTCAACATATTCCCTAGTATTTCTGAGGAAACAATTTTGTCATAATTGTGTTTTTTAGATAATTGAAGCCTAGCCCTTTTGTGTGTAAAATGGTTAATTAAAAATAAACTCTCTGGGGAGGCTGAGAGGAAGAGGGATTTGAGAGATGAGTGGGAGACTTACCAGGGGGCGGGAGGGATGGACTGGGGAAGCTCTGAGATGAGAGACAGGGACAGAAAGCGACTTGGCGAGACAGAGAGAGAGAGTGAGAGAGCAAGAGAGAGCGAGAACGAACCAGAGAAAGAGGAACTGGGGTTCAGAGAGAGCTCAGCAGTCAGAAAGAAAAAGAGAATGTTGCAAGCAGCAGCTCAGGAGCACTAGAAAGGGTGGCAAGAACCAGGCCTGTGTGACTTTGACCTAATGACATCACCTCCTGGAGTCTTTCTTGCACGTCAAATGGGGGTATATCACACTGCTGTGGGGTGGGCTGTGCACTCAGATGCTTCCCATGGCCTGGTGTGGCTGCCTCTTGTCTCAGGCAAGTGGCTCACTCTGACTTCAATTTGCACAGTCACAAAGTGGACAAAGCGGGATCTGTCACTAGGAGAAATCGGTGAGATGCTAGGGCAGGCTCCTGACGGCAGCTTCCTGGTAGATGACCAAGCAGGCTGCCCGGAGCCCCAGGAGCGGGAGAACGTATGAGCCAAGTCAAGGTGCTCAGATCTCATGGCTTTTTGACTCCATTTGAAACAAATACTAGGTTATTGTTTGATTTTTTAACTGCATGGTAGTAGGAGATGCTCCTTACAAGGAACACTTTGCAACCACACTTTCTCACTAATTCGCCAAAAATTGGGCTTATATTTGTCTTTTTTTTTTTTTGAGTTGGAGTCTCACTCTGTCACCCAGACTGGAGTGCAGTGGCCGCTCCCGGCCACCGCAGCCTCGACCTGCTGGGCTCCGGCGATCCTTCTGCGTCAGCCTTCCGAGTAGCCAGAATTACAGGCATGCGCTACCCCGCCCGGCTGATTTTTTGATTTATTGTAGAGATGAGGTCTTGCTACCCAGGCGGGTCTTGAACCCACGGGCTCAGGCAATCCACTCACCTCAGCCTCCCAAAGGCACAGGATTACAGGCTGAGCCACCGAGCCCGGCTTATTTTTGTCTTTTTTCTAACTTCTTGAGTTGATTGGCCTATTCAAGAAGGATTCGTTGTGTGCCTCTGCACTGTCTTTTCAGTGGTGCCTTCATGGAGCTTACATTCTCGTGGAGAAGAGAGGACAATAAAAAGAATAAACACATAAAAATGAGGTCAATTTAGGTCCATATTTGGGTAAGATAATCGCTTCTGAGCACATATTTATCTAAATTTCATAATTTGTGATATGTAGTTATGTATATGTTTATCCACATTTTAAAACTTTAACAACTAAAACAATTTTTTTTAAACAACTTGCTATTCCTAAAAGTTCTAGCACTGCACTCATGTCAGTGTCTATGAGGCTGCCTGGTACCTCATACTTCTGCCAACATTTGCAATTATCCTTCAAATTTCTGTCTATTTGATGGGTAAGAAAATGACTGTTGTATTTTCTTCTTTCTAATTGGGTCTTGGGGTCTCTGTCATGAAAGTAGCTATAAACTCTGGCCCTACCCTGATGGGACTCCAGGGGATCAATCATGGGTGTTTCCAGGGTGCTTTTCACCAGATACTTTATCCTGGTGGCCCACCTAATGCCTGAGTGTCTGATCTATGATTAGGTGTCCCTCTCATAGGAAACTTGTTTAAACATCAGTAGATGTCCTTGTGGCTCTTTTCTGATCCACGTCTAGGGTATTCCTACCAAAGCAGCCACTCTCTAGGAGAGTCCTGATAGGAAAGGCAGACTCCGGTGTGTTGGTCAGGTGAGACACAGAAGAGGCCAAACACAGCCAAACACAGGAAACGAGAGAGGGCAGGTCCTGTGGGCCCAAGCCTTTCCTGGGATCCAGAGCGTTACCAAGGTGGGTTTCCTGAGGAGAGAAGCAGAGTGAGTTCCATGGAGTCACACTGTGACTGAGAGGTGGTCACTGTGGCACACCTGTGCAGCCCATCTGAGGTGTGGCGGTCAGTGGGGTGAGTCAAGGAGGTTGTAGTTGGGGCCACCATAGGGAGGTGGTCACCAGGAGGTGGTTGTTTAAGGCAGATACTTGGGTCCACCACACTGAGAAACTGGGAGGCGGTGGAGGGCAGGAAATTGTGTTAAGGGTGATGAAGCTCTGCTTCTGGTATGAGAAAATTAAACTTGCATTCAGAATGGATGCCCAGGCAATATAAAACTATAGGAATTCACTACAATGACATATTAATTTTGTTTTCATAGGAATATTAACCTCTAGCCTTACCAAACTTTTATCTTAATCTATTATCTGTATTCTATGCTATTAAAACAGTATTCTGAAGAGTAATTTTTGAGACATGCCTTTTAAAATAGACTGTGAACCTGGGCTCAGTGACTCAGCCTGTAATCCCAGCACTTTGGGAGACTGAGGCAAGTGGATTACCTGAGCCTGCAGTTTTGAGACCAGCCCAGGCAACTTGACGAGACCTTGTCTCTACAATAAATCAAAGATTAGCTGGGCGTGGTAGTACACACCTGTAGTTCCCGCTACTTGGAAGGCTGAGGCAGAAGGATCGCCGGCGCCCAGTGGGTTGATGCTGGGGTGGCTGTGAGCGTGCCACTGCACTCCTGCCTGGGCAACAGAGTGAGACTCCAACTCAAACAAAATAAGAAATAAAAATAAAAAAACAAAATAAATAAAATAGACTGTACATGTTGGGCATGGTGACTGATGCCTGTAATCCCAGCACTTTGGGGGGCAGAGAGGAGAGGATTGCCTGAGCCCAGGGATTTAAGACCAACCTGGGCAACTTGGTGAGACCTCGTTTCTACAGTAAATCAAAAAATTAGCCAGGTGTGGTGGCGTGCATCTGTAGTTCCAGCTACTTGAAAGGCTGAGGCAGGAGGATTGCCTGAGCCCAGCAGGTCGAGGCTGTGGTGGCTGTGAGTGTGCCACTGCACTCCAGCCTGGGCAACAGAGACTCTGACTCAAAAAATAAAAAATAAAATAGACTATTCAGAATATATGTATAGGCTATTTATTAATGCTTTTATATTCCTACTTCACTAAATGTTTGCACTCTGCTTATTTTCAAAGAAAGTTTAGGTTGACCCATAGTTTGCATTGATCTTCAGAGTTTCCAAATCATTTCACAGATGTTAACTTACTTGATCTTTATAAATATTAGAGGTATTGATCTTGCAAAGTAATAAAATGAACATTGTGCTGTATAAATGCTGATTATCCTCAGGCCAAATGATGTCACATAGCTCTGCTTTTGGACTTGAACTTACTTCATTCTCAGGCCATCACCTATTATTGACAAAAGGGTACCTGAATCTGCCAGTTCTACGTCCCTCTTCTAATTCGTGACCTCACATCTGCTTAGCTCTAAGAACATTTGTTATGACTGTGTCTTACACTAAGAGTTAATCCCTCAAGAGGGACTCAAAATACATGAGCTTTGATGCTTAAACCATAGATGATAAAACTGGCATCATGAAAGCCAAATGCAGTCCTCATGAGGACAGGTGTGTGTGTACTCATGATTTTAAAATGTGCTAATTCCTTTTAACATTTTACAAGTTTAAAAGTATCATCTTCCTAATAAAATTCAGATTTCTTACTTTTCTTTTTTTTCTCACTCTGTCATCCAGGCTGGAGTGCGGTGGCATGCTCACAGTCACTGCAGCCTCAACCTGCTGAGCTCAGGTGATGCTTCCACCTCAGCCTTCCAGGTAGCTGGAACTACAGGCACACGCCACCATGCCTGGCTAATTTTTGATTTATTGTAGAGATGAGGTCTCGCCAAGTTGCCCAGGCGGGTCTCAAACCCACGAGCTCAAGGCAGTTCCCTCACCTCAGCCTCCCAAAGTGCTGGGATTATAGGCATGAGCCACTGCACTCGACTCTTATTTCTCTTAAAACATCAGGGCTAGGTGTGGCGACTCACACCTGTAATCCTAGCACTTTGGGAGGTGAGGGTGGGAAGATGGCTTGAGATTAGGAGTTTAAGACCAACCTGGGCAACAGCAAGACCCCATCGCTACAAAAAACAGAAACAAATCAGCTGGCCATGGCAGCACATATCTGGAGTCCCAGCTATCCTGGGGGCTGAGACAAGAGGCTTGCTTGAGTCCAGGAGTTTGAGGCTGCAGTGAGCTAGCTCTGTGTACCACTGCACTCTAGTGTGGGCGCTTAGAGCGAGACCCTATCGTCAAAAACTGATTTTTAAAAAAAATTACTGGCTCAGTAATTATCATTATTATTTTTATTTTTGGAGTTGGAGTCTCACTCTATCACCCAGGCTGGAGGGCAGTGGCACACTTATGGCCACTGCAGCCTTGACCTACCGGGCTCAGGTGATCCTTCTGCCTCAGCCTTTCCGGTAGCTGGAACTACAGGCATATATCACCATACCCGGCTAATTTTTTGATTTATTGTAGAAACGAGGTCTCACCAAGTTGCCCAGGATGGTCTCAAACTCGTAGGCTCAGGCAGTCCTCTCACTTCAGGCTCCCAAAGTGCTGGGATTATAGGCATGAGCCACCACGCACAGCTAGTAATTATTTTTTAAAAACCATCAGAAGAGCTAGCAGCACTGCACCTGTGATCCAGGGTGGCATTAATTGCTGGCACTGAGCAGAAGCTGCTTGCTTGGGGATTGGGGGGGGGCGGGTTTTGCAGGCTCTCATTCCCCGTCCCACCCTCTTCAATATCAGCAATGCCTTGGCCAAGTGTTAGCTGCCATCTGTGAGCTCACCAGCCCTGTTCGTCTAACCCCAGTCCAGCCTCACTCGCTTTACCATACCTGCCCATACTTATTTGAGTGCCTGAATTCAGCCTACAATGTATGATCGTTGCTGTGGTTGCTTAGAGATCTTTTTTTGGTATACTTTCTGCATCTTTCTTGTGGCCAAAGAGTTTGCGGGAAGCCTTGGACACAGAGCAGGACAAAGTGAGATGAGATGACTCATCAAAAAGCATTACTTCAGCCGGGCTCAGTGGCTCAGCCTGTAATCCCGTGCTTTGGGAGGCTAAGGTGAGTGGATTGCCTGAGCCTGCGGATCCGAGACCCGCCTGGGCAACTTGACGAGACCTCATCTCTACGATAAATCAAAAATTCAGCCGGGCATGGTAGCGCATGCCTGTAATTCCGGCTACTGGGAATGCTGAGCGGCCACTGCACTCCAGTCTGGGCGACTGAGTGAGACTCCAACTCAAAAAAAAAATAAGCATTACTTCAACTTAATAGCCAATTGTGATGCCGAGGGTAATGGAGATCTCTAAGGATTTGAGAGCAGGTCAGACTGGGGTCCAATCCTGTCCCTCTGCTGACCCAACATTTGCTTCTGCCTTTGTGAACCCAGCCAGGGAGCAGCAAAGCTCATGGGAGGTGAATGAGAACTAAGACGTTGTGAGGGAAAAGGCACCCCCCAGTACATGCTCAGAAGTCTCCCCCATAGCCCTGCCCTTTGCATGTTTGAGCTGAGCTGATGATGCATTGTGAGCCGTGATCTTTGGCTATCTACGCGTTTGTGGCTGTCAAGGTTGTCCTGGGGCAGAGAGAGAGGTGGGAGTTACACAGAGTGTCCACTTGACGACAGTTTTCAGTATGTGGCGCCAACTAGAGTGAACAGAGCCGAAATAATGTCCTGGTTGGAAGTTAATAGCTTAGCCTGCCCAATTATTTGCTGGAAGAAAATGCCTGCTCAGTTGCCACAGATACCAGGCAAAACAAACCTACTGCTCGGGCCAGCCACTCAGAAGACATCACTTTCTAATCTCTGTCTGTTCATCTAAACTGTTGTAAAGCCAGGAAAACTGTGTGAGTGGTTTGGGGGTTTTATTTGTTTGTTTATTTATTTAGAGACAGGGTCTTTCTCTGTCGCCCATGGTGGAGCGCAGTGGTGCAATCATGGCTCACTACAGCCTTGAATTCTTGGGTTCAACTGATACTCCCATTCCAGCCTCCCAAATAGCTGGGACTCCAGGCACACGCCACCACACCCAGATCATTTTTTAATATTTTTGATTGAGAGAGGGTCTTACTATGTTGCCTAGTCTGGTCTCCAACTCTTGGCCTCAAGCAATCCTCCTGCCTCAGCCTCCCCAAATCTTGGGATTAATAGGTACAAGCTGCTGCACCTGACCTTATTTATTTATTTTTGATGCTGTTGTTGTGAACTATGAATCATGTTGACACTCCCCTGTTTGCAATCTGCTTTAACTAAATCATAATGAAAGATTTCTTGAGTTTACTTTACATTGGCATCTACCCACACTCCCTATTGTAGGATCAGGGCTCAAGGCAGAGAGAAAGGGGGAGAAATGGACTGAACCTGCCATGAAAGCCCTTTGCCTCTCTTTCTGCCTCCAACTTGCCCCTTCCTGTTCTCCACAAGGGTTCCTGTAAGAATGAAGGAACATGAATGCATCAAAATAGGCGATTCTATTGTCCTCTTCATACAGCTACAATTCTAATATGTGTGCATGCGTCTATATCTCTAGTTTTTCTATTTCTGAAATAAAAGGGGAAGTCGCAATGAGGAAGACAGTGGAATGTAGTGTCTATGAATAAATCAACTCATGCAAAAACTTTAAGGCAAATGTTTTTCTTTTTTATTACTAAGAACAGGAATCAAAATGTCAGTTCATTCGCAGGGTCATAAGTGTTGGATATTTTTCAAAAGAGAAATAACAACACCGTGGAACATATACTAGGTGCCCGGATTCCTGCCAAGCCCTGAACAAGAGTTATCTCATTTAATCTTCTTAACACCGTGTGAATTAGGAACCACTGTTATTTGCCCATTCACAGCACTCCCAGCGGGAGACCCTGCCGCTGGGACCATTTGGGATTTAGCCAAGTAGAATGCCTTCGGCGTTCAAACTGGGAAGCTGTAGAATTAAGGCTCTGGTTTCTCTCTAGGGCGATGACTTTGGGGAGAATTTTTTACTAGCCTCAGTTTTCTCATCTGTAAAATAAAGTGGTTGTGTTAGATGATCTCAGAGATCCCTTTGGCAACTATCCACATCAATATCTGTCAGTCACATCCAGGCCACTTTTGCCATCCATTGGTACAGTGAACTATAGGAAGTTAAAGGGTGACATGGGCAGGAGGCAGGGAGATTGCTGCATTATGCACCAAGTGTTTTCCTAGCAGGAGCAGCTGTTCCCACTGCCACATGCCCAGGCAGGTAGGAGAGCTAGGTGACTGCAGGAGTGAGATGGGAACAGGGCCCACCCATAATGGCTGCCACAGTGGACCTTTCAGTGGGACCAGTTCCTAGTGTCTGTATCAACCCCCAGAGTGCTCCACATTTCCAGCAGGTGAGCTCTAAGAACCCCTGTGTAATGTGACCAGACCTGCTCTTCCCTTGAATTACACTGACAGACACTTCCAGGAATCTTGCGGCAGCCTGAAGTTTTTGTTCTCTCTTCAGAGCAAGGAAGTGAGAGAGGGGTTGGGTGGGAAGGGGAACTTTAATCCTTTGAATTATTTGAAATGATCTCAAATCTGAGATGTGAGGCTTTTAAAAAGACCCAGTGACTAGTCACTCCACCTATTGTAGATAATACTGTGTTGACAGTTCAAGTTATCTGAAGCTCTCTCTGTGAAATGGGAACCAACTTTTGCTTTTATTACTCTGGGAGTATTAACTATCACATTACTCTTGGGCATGCAGACTAGGTTGTGTTTATTTCCTTATAGCTTATCACCATGAAAAGACACTCAGGTTTCTTCTGCCCTCATCTCATGCCCCCAAGAATGTCATTCTTGATTCTGTTTGTGTGTGTGTGTGTGTGTGTGTGTGTGTGTGTGTGCTGTCAGATCACCAGAATCTGTCTAATCCAACGAACCTCACCATCAGTTATTTTTTTGCTACTAATAACCTTCTACTTAGACATGTTGCAAGCGCATTTTTCATTATCTGTGTCCATACGTGCCCAGATAGAGATAACACTGAAATGAAAAGAGGTGCCAGAGAAACAGGAAGAAAAATAAACCCAAGGAGCAGATATCCTAAGTGCTGTGGCTCCCAAGAACTGCTAGCAATTTGTGAGGCTATTCAGAAAAAAGAGCCACTTATTCTAGAAGGAATGAAGAAAGCGTGAGAAGAGAAGGGAGATCACATCGAAATAGATTGAATGGAGGTGGCGGAGCAAGAGAAAACTCGGCCCAGTGAAAGGGACCCGTCATTCCATTCCAGAACGTAATTTGCTAAGATCCACCACTTGCATTTCGTATGTAAATGAGGAGGCTTCCCGGAGGCTGGGTTGGGATGGGCTGGGCTGGGCTGGGCTGGGCTGGGCTGGGCTGGGCTGGGCTATGTGAGCTAGGCTGGGCTGGGCTGAGCCTCTGAAAACAGTCAGCCCAGGAGAACCGCAGACCAGAGCACGTTAGAAAATATCACATCTCCAGCCAGCCCCGGAGAAGATGGATAAGGCAGCGAAGCAGAGAATACAGGAGGATTAAAGGAGTCGGGGAAAGCAAGCCAGTCCTCTGGAGAAACTGTCGAAATTTGAGACTGGCAAGAGAAGTCAATTCAACCTCTCATACCTGTGGTTTCAGGATCACTCTGAATCCCTGAAGAGAAGAGATTCCTTCCTCAGGGAAGTGAAAAGAATGAACTTTTTCAGGTATTGCTTTTTTGCTTTCACTGTGCTCAGCGTGGTTGTGCTCGTGATACTCTACAATAGCCGGTTGAGCCCACCAAAAAGTTACGAGAAGCAGAACAGCTCCAGCGAAAGGTACTTGAGAATTGCTGCCTGTAATCACGTCTTAGAAGACAAGTCAATCTTTTTGTGGAAAGAGACATTGTCATCACTTCTGGGCAGTGTCTCTTGCCAGGACTACCTGGTCCAGAATCACTATATCACAAGTCCCCTGTCAGAAGAAGAGGTTTCATTCCCTTTGGCCTATGTCATGGTCATTCATAAGGAATTTTATACTTTTGAAAGACTCTTCAGGGCTATATATATGCCCCAAAATGTCTACTGTGTTCATGTGGACAAGAAAGCCCCAGCTGAATTTAAGGAATCTGTGTGGCAGTTACTGAGTTGCTTCCAAAATGCTTTTATTGCTTCAAAGGTAGAGTCTGTGGTTTACGCAGGAATTTCTAGACTCCAGGCTGACCTGAACTGTCTGAAAGATCTTGTCACCTCTGAGGTTCCCTGGAAGTATGTCATCAACACCTGTGGGCAAGATTTCCCCCTGAAAACCAACAGGGAAATAGTTCAGTATCTCAAAGGATTTAAAGGAAAGAATATTACCCCAGGGGTGCTGCCTCCTGGTCACGCAATTAAGCGGACTAAATATGTCTATCGAGAACATATAGGCAAAAGTGGCTCTTTTGTAAAAAATACTAATATTCTGAAAAGCCCACCTCCACATCAGCTGACCATCTACTTTGGCACTGCCTATGTGGCCCTTACCAGAGAGTTTGCCAACTTTGTTCTTTATGACAAAAGGGCCATTGATCTACTACAATGGTCAAAAGATACCTATAGTCCTGATGAACATTTCTGGGTGACACTCAACCGGATTCCAGGTAAGTACCAATGTCCATTCCCATTTCTTCTAGTTGATAGATGGAGTTTGCTAACATTCTATTCTCCTGTAGAACTGACTCATTTGAAATTATTTGAAAAATAATTAAGTGCTTAAAAAACTATTCATTTAGTTGCTTTGTGTGACATTTTAGTGCTGGCTTTGCTGTCTTATAAGTATGTGAGATATGGTGATCTAAGAAATGCCGAGCTACGGTCAGTCTGGCCAAACCATTTTGATGTATCACACAGTTGTTGACTTTTTGTTCAGTCTTTTGAATGAGCACTTTTCTTTTTTTTATTATTATTATAAAGATGTGGGGTACAATTCAGGGTTGGGTATACAAACATCGATTATGCAGGTAACCTTGTTGATGAGGTATGCCTTCCCTCCCCTAGTAGTTTCCCCCAACTGCCAGTTCCACTCCCTCTCCCCTTGACAGTTTCCCACTATTGCCAGTCTCTTTCTTATAGTATTATAATTTTTCAAGGTCCGCTTAAGAGTGAGAACATACGATACTCCATGGTTTCTGTGATAGATCATTAAGTATGATCGACTCCAAATCCATCCAAGTTGCTGCGAAGTCCATATGTTTGTCCTTCTTTATGGCTGCATAATATTGAATGAGCACTTTTCATAGTCCTTGATGAGCACAGCTATAACATAATGAGAATGATTTCTTTTAAAATAAGCGTTCAGAACTGATGAGTTAAAATAGGTGATGTTTCTTTCAGAGGGATGTTTTACACTATTCTGTTGATGCAGATCGAAGTTTATGGAGTTGTTATGGGGCACTTTTTTGGGGGGAGGAGATGATGTCTCTATTTTGCCCAGGTAGGTCTTGAACTCCTGGGCTCAAAGAATCCTCTCGACTCAGCCTCCCAAAATGCTGGGATTATAGGTGTGAGCCACCACGCCCAGCAAGGGGATGCTGTTTTAAGAATCTTGGAAGTCTTTTTGGATGTTCACAAAAGGTCCCCACTCTAGGATCTGAACAGGAGCTAGGTCTCAGATCCTTTCAGTTCAACAAACAAAGCCTGATATTTTAGCTAAGAAGAGTGGGTTAACAATGAGTTGAAAATACAGAAAGAGGGTTGAGCTGGTCCAATGAGAATCCTTAATTTTTAAGTTACAGATTCGTAGTAGAATTCGTTTGCAGCCTCCTGCTTTCTATACTGTCAAGTCTTTGGTTGCTTATGAAAACAGGGTCCAAGGTAGAAAATAGCATCAAAAGTCCTTTTTGGGGGTTCAGGACTGGGTTTCTTTTCATAATTGTTTCCCAAGGGTGAGCTGTGACCTAGAGCACCTCTTTCTGGTGATGTCCCAGTATACTTGTGTTCAGTATTATGCCAGCATCATTGTGGGTATCAGTCCTCTATGAAAGTGACCCTGTGCTTGACATTCTTGAAATAACTTCCAGCTCTTATGTGTAGTATCATTATCGTTAGCACGCTTTTGAGTGCTGTTTGAAGCGACCTTCATGTCTGAAAGTAGACTCAAAGCAGTAAGACAGAGTTAGGTCGTCAATAACTCGACATTCCTAAGAACTAAACTTCAGTAGTGGTCACAGACATTTAGGAGCAGAAAGAGGATGGGCAAGGTGGCTGAGGACAGGGACATATACAATCCCATGAATAGTTTATTTTCAGATATGATGAAATGTCTGGTCACCAAGACTTGTAGGAGGGGGAGTGGACCAACATTTATCATACTGTGAATGTTAACCCTTTACTTACAAAGACCTATTTTAAACACATGTACATATTCTATGCTGGCATTTTATAATGTTTTTATTTATTGGTATGGTTTGTGCCAGCTTATTCCTTTTTTTTTTTTTTTTTGAGTTGGAATCTCACTCTATCACCCAAGCTGGAATGTGGCATGATCATGGCTCACTGCAGCCTCGACCTCCTGGGTTCAAGTGATCCTCCTGTCTCAGCCTCCCAAGTTGCTGGGACCACCCAGGACACTGTGCCTGGCTAATCTTTTAGTTTTGCAGAGATGAGGACTTGCTTTGTTGCCCATCTGGCCTCGAACTCCTGGCCTCAAGTGCTCCTCCCAAAGCGCTGGATTACACGCGTGAGCCATTGCGCCCACTCAGCCGTCTTTTCTTTTTATCCAATGCCTCATACTTTCTGTTCCAGCACATACTTGGAACGCTTCCCTAATTTTCATCAATTCTTAATGGTTTTCTCGTACTGTCCTCTCATAAAGAATGACCTTGTTGCCAACCCTGTTAACTCCTGGAATGCTCTTTCGACCGTCTCTATTTAACTCGTCTTCGTCCTGTCGGGCCCACCTTGAGTGTCACTGCTTTGGAAGCCGTCTCTGAGAAGCCCTGTCACAGATAGTTGGTGCTCCAGCTCTGGGTTCTCCTGCACCCAATGCCACTGCTGCCAACATTGAACTGTAATTACCTGTTAACTGGCTGTCTCCTCAACTCAGCCTCCTTGGTATTGGAGCTCCTTAAGGGTGAGAAGTGTGATGTCATCTCTGTATTCCCTATCACTACTTTCACACTATCATTTATCACCATGCACGCGCCTGATCTGAGGATGTGCAGACTGTGGGATGGGTTGGGAGGAGCAGGTATGTGCTGGATAATTATGGGAAGATGGGAGGAACACATCAAAGTGTCCTGTGTCTGTGGTAAAGGATCATTTTTGATAGTAAGGATTAGAGAAGCAGTAAGTAAAGTATTGTTTGAAGATTTCATTCCTCAACAGCCAGGCCAACAAAAGATATCAGTAAATAATGGACAGAGAGAGACCTGGTAGAATTAGCGAGTTCCAGATAAAATGCTAATGGGATAGAGTCCGTCTTTAGAAAATCTGGTTCCCAGGTAGCCAACCTGGGCCCATAATGCAGTCAAATTCTGATGCCAAGAGAAAGCATCGTGTGTGGGCAGTGTGTATAGATGCCTCCACTTAGTTTCTGTCTTACTTGCATCTGGTTTGAGCTTCCCCATACCTGGCACCCTGACCCCTGCTGTTAGTCCCATTCTTGGGCTGCTCACAGTTCATGCTGTAGGTTTCTTCTGACTTAATTTGATCTAGAGAGCTTCTTAGTTGTTGGTTTAGATACAAAGAAGATTATAAGAATATGAAAGAGTAAGAAAAGACAATAGAAAGAAACTTAAAACATCTCTCCAGGTGTAGCTCAGAGCAAATGTAAACACTGAGCTATTTAGAAAGTATGTGTTCTCTACACAAAGGTTACAGGGTCTTAAATCTGGGCATGGCTGGATCTGTCCCAGTCTTTTTAAAAGTATGTATTGTGTTCTCTGTACATCAGCCCAGATTTAGAATTCAGTTTCCAGAACCACAAAGGATGCATTCAGTCATGCTGATTGAACAGATGACTGAGAATTATAAAAATTGATGGACTGGTAGAATCTTCATCTTAATGAATATCACCAGGATGTTCAGATCTACAATAATGCTATTTTTTGTGGTCAGAGGACAATCTGCACTGGCATTTGTTTTGTGGAATGGAGATAAATTCTGATTGAAGGAGAAATTCCATAAAACAGATACCTCCTAGCCACTTCACAGAGTTTTAAAATAATATTTTTATATGGCCAAATAACATTAAATATACATCATAAATGTGAACATGATTTTCAAAATATTGCATTAGTGATGTGGGCCTTGTTTGGCTTGTTTTAAAACTCTTTGGTAAGGGCTCTAGGCTCTTCCTGGGTCAGTAATTTAGGTAGGATCACAGGAGATGATTTATAATCTACAATATATCCTGACTCTTGAGGACTGACACTGATGAGTCTATATCATAAGATGCTGAACTCCTTAGACAGGTTCTAGGGTATTCATATAATTAAACAGTGCTGAAGCTATAGCCATTTGTGAAATTTCCAGCCATTGGCTCTGCTGTAATATTTGAGATCAATTTCTTCACTGGGTAATCTGTACCCAAATATTTTGCCTCCTACCCTAAGAAGGAAGCAATTGGGAAAACTACTCTTAATTAGCTCTTAATTTCTACTCTTTAGAACAACATTATAAAAGACAAGAAAAATTGAATTAAGTTATATAAGAATATTTCATTAATTACAATTATGATTGGTAAACATCCAAAACATTCTCGAAGTGGAACTTAATGTGAATTTAATTCCAGCAGAAAGGACTCAACATAGCTACTACTTTAGAACTGGCAAGATCATTTTTCCCACTCACTTGGTCTCCCATCATTCTTTACCAATTGTATAAGATAAAGTTATTCTTCAAACAGCAGTTGTCTTTTTTTTAAACCAAAACATAGTATTGCATTGTAATGACTTTTTAAAACAATAAAATGCTAATTGTATATCAAAGCTATATATAATTGATAATATGTATATACCAATGTACATAATACAATGATCAGTATAGAAGGGAAGATCCCCCCCAAAAAACAAAATTATTTTTGGGAGAGTGAACTGCTTGTAGTACGAGCTTCCCCTGCTAGCTAAGTGTTCTAGGAATCCATCGGAATCAGTGTACCTGCGTTCGGCTTCAGTTAATCTTTGTTTGGAGTTTTTTTTCGATGTGTTTGCCCATTTCGTGATGCGTCATTCATGAGTGCACCTGCCCACACTGCACTGAGTGTTCAGCAGTTTTTTAAATGCAAAACGGCATGACCTCCATACTCCACCCTCCCTATTCACCCAATCTCTCCCCAGGCAACTTTTGTTTGTTTGTTTGTTTCCCTGGATAAAAAAAGTCCTCAAACATTTTGCCAATGTGAAAGAGGTGAAACAAAAAACAGCAGAATCACTAAAAGGCATCAAAACTGATGAGTTCAAAAACTGTTTTGAGGCCGGGGGCGTGGTGGCTCAAGCCTGAAGTCCCAGCAATTTGGTAGGCCGAGGCAAGAGGATTGCCTGAGCTCAGGGGTTCGAGACCAGTCTGGGCAACTTGGTGAGACTTCATCTCTACAATAAATCAAAAAATAAGCCAGGTGTGGTAGCATGTGCCGGTAGTTCCAGCTACTTGAAAGGCTGAGGTGGAAGGATCACCTGAGCACAGCAGGTCAAGGCTGCGGTTGCTGTGAGTGTGCCACCGCCCTCCAGCCTGGGCAACAGAGTGAGACTCCGACTCTAAAAGAAATAAACAGTTTTGTACAGTGGAAAAAGCGCCTCGATAGGTGTATTGCATCAAATGCGGAGTACTTTGAAGGTGACTGAACTTTAAATATGTAAGAATAAATACACAATTTTTTTTTTTTTTGAGTTGGGAGTCTCACTCTGTTGCCCAGACTAGAGTGCAGTGGCCGCTCCCGGCCACCGCAGCCTCGACCTGCTGGGCTCCGGCCATCCTTCCGCCTCAGCCTTCCAAGTAGCTGGAACTACAGGCGCGCGCTACCACGCCCGGCTAATTTTTTTTTTTTTTAATTTATTGTAGAGATGAGGTCTTGCCTGCCCAGGTGAGTCTCGAACCCGCAGGCTCAGGCAATTCACTCACCTCAGCCTCCCAAAGGCACGGGATTACAGGCTGAGCCACCGAGCCCGGCTCACAATTTTTTATAATTCCAGATTTTGGGGGTCCCTTTCATATACTCAATGTCTAAATTATCTCTTTAACATAAATATCTATCCCCTGTTTCTTTTTACATGATAGAAAAGCATCTCTTTCCATCTTCCTTTGAGTCTACATATTATGATAAGGGTTTTGGAGCAAGACAAACATGGTTTAAGTCTTCCTCCCAATATTTGCTAACTGTGTGATTCTGGCTTTAGTTTATGCATAGCCTATCTGTGATGATGGGGATACTAAATACAGTAGCATTTAGTTTCCACAGAAATTATGAATATTAAATAAGGTGATGTATATAGTATAGGAGTTCCTAGACTTGAGCATGCCTCAGAAGCCCTTGCAGGGCCTGTGAAAACACAGATTGCTAGGCCCCATCCCCAGAGTTTCTTTGTTTTTTTTTTTTTGGGTTGGAGTCTCACTCTGTCACCCAGACTGGAGTGTGGTGACCGCTCCCGGCCACCACAGCCTCGACCTGCCGGGCTCCGGCGATCCTTCCGCCTCAGCCTTCCAAGTAGCCGGAATTACAGGCATGCGCTACCACGCCTGGCTGATTTTTTGATTTATTGTAGAGATGAGGTCTCGCTGCCTAGGCATGTCTCAAACCCGCGGGCTCAGGCAATCCACTCACCTCAGCCTCCCAAAAGCGTGGGATTATAGGCTGAGCCACCAAGCCCGGCTTCTCAGAATTTCTTATTCATCAGGTCTGAAGCTGGGCTTAGCAGTTGTATTTCTAACAATGTCCTGGGTAATACTGAAGCTTCTTATTTGGGAGTCATACTTTGAGAACTACGGACATAGACCATCTTTTACAGAGACTGGCACAATTATAAATTTGCAGCAAATGCTAGCTTTGTCCATCTCTATGTAGAGACCCTCTTTGAGAAAAAAAGGCAACCACCAGTAAAAATGAAAACATGTTTATGAAAGAAAAACTTTATGGTGTTGATTGTATATGGCGGACTTTTTGAAATGGTGTGCAAATGACCGACGTTTGAGAAGCATTCATATTGAGGAAATATCATGGACTTTAGAGTGAGACAAACTTGATGTGATTTTAGCTTTATTTCTTATTACCTTCATGACCGTATATAACCCGAACCTCAAACTCCTCATTTTGTACAGTTATAAAAGTAGTGGCTGCTTAGTAATATTGTTTTGAGAATTAAAAATTGGGTATAAAGTGACAGTTTAAGTGTTTATCTACTTATAAATATGAATATATACTGAAAAAAATAAATGTGGCCTAGCATTCCTGTATTAATGAGATCATCAAGGTGTTAAATAAAAGCAATTTAGATCTCCTCTTACTACAAAAGGATGTCTGTGCCATGGCTCACCACCCATGTAAAATTAGATATAGATAATACTTAAAGAGGGGTAGGGAGAAGTTCAGGTGTGACGTGTCCAGATGGATACCTGTGCTTGATAATTGTATTTTCATTAATATTATTGGTGTAATTTTTTTTTTTGAGTTGGAGTCTCACTCTGTCGCCCAGACTGGAGTGCAGTGGCCGCTCCCAGCCACCGCAGCCTCGACCTGCCGGGCTCAGACGATCCTTCCGCCTCAGCCTTCCAAGTAGCTGGAACTACAGGCGCGCGCTACCACACCCGGCTAATTTTTGTTGATTTATTGTAGAGATGAGGTCTCACCAAGTTGCCCAGGTGGGTCTC
>NW_007042242.1:55244-60412 GCF_000164805.1 Carlito syrichta
CGCAGCCTGTAATCCCAGTGCTTTGGGAGGCTGAGGTGAGTGAATTGCCTGAACCCACGAGCTCGAGACCCGCCTGGGCAACTTGGCGAGACCTCGTCTCTATAATAAATCAAAAATCAGCCAGGTGTGGTAGCACATGCCTGTAGTTCCAGCTACTTGGAAGGCTGAGGCGGAAGGATCGCCGGAGCCCAGCAGGTCCAGGCTGCGGTGGCTGGGAGCGTGTCACTGCACTCCAGTCTGGGTGACAGAGTGAGACTCCAACTCAAAAAAAAAAAAAAAATGAAGGACATCAATGGTATCTTCAAAACTCTGTTTTTGAGATCAATCACATCACATGAAAGGAGCAGGAACTGAGCTTCACTGGTTGCTTTATTTTCTTAAACCCTGCCATGTTCCAGAAAAAGCTTAAGATGTCTGTTTAGAACATAATATAATTTTTTGGCAAAGGAAATCAACATAGCCAATAGTTGAAAGAAATGAGAGCTTTTTCACAATGATTCTATACAGGCTGTGACTGGCCCAGCCACATCCTTCCCATTTTGGGTGTTCTGCTTCCTCAATGTTAAAACAATTATGTCCATCCTAGCTACTTATTCAGGAACAATTTTTAAACTCTAACGTAAAAATTTATAAACACACACAGCGGTGCTGAGAATAGTACAATAGTCCTCCTGTGCCCATCAGCCATTTTCTTTTCTTTTCTTTTCTTTTCTTTTTTGGAAGTTAGGATTTATTGAGAGGACAGAAAAGCTCCCAGAGTGAGCAGGGACCCAAGGGGGTTGCCCCCCATCAGCCATTTTCAACAACCATCAACATGTTACACAAACTCAAAGCAAGAAAACTTAAAATTTGTGACAAATCTTCACCGACTCTATAACAGAAACAAGTAGCTTCCTCTTTTCAAAAAAATATAAAATTCTGATATTCCAGACATATTCCATAATAACAATTTTCTGGAAAGTGAGAATTTCTCATCCAACTTAAACTTTTAGGATACACTACATGAGCCAGACTTAGATTTCGTGTTTGTTTGTTTGTTTTTGAACTGGAGTCTCACTCTTGTCACCCAGGCTGGAGTGCAGTGGCACGTTCACGGCCACTGCAGCCTCTACCTGCTGGGCTTCGGTGATCCTTCTGCCTCAGCCTTCCAAGTAGCTGTAACTACAGATGCCTGGCTAGTTTTATTTTTGTGCTTTATTGTAGAGACAAGGTCTCACCTAGTTGTCCAGGCTGGTCTTGAACCCCCAGTTTCAGGCAATCCTCTCACCTAGGCCTCCCAAAGGGCTGGGATTACAGGCTTAGCCACCGTGCCCAACCTCTTGTTTGTTTTTAATCAACAAAGCTGAATCTTTAAGTACAAGCTCCTTAGGTGTTAGAAGTAAGAGTCAGAACGTTGCTTGTTAAGAATGCCATGCTGTTGTCCTTCCTCTTCCTGTAGGGAAATTAGGAAGGAGTCTGGTACCAAGAGTAATCAGTTGAGGCCTGGTGTGTGGGCTCACATCTGTCATCCCAGCATTTTGGAGGCTGAGGCAGGAGGATTGCTTGAGCCCGGGAGATTGAGACAGGCCTTGGCAACACAGCAGGACCCCATCTCCACAAAAAATAAAGAAATGAGTATGGTGTGGCGTGGTGGCACACACCTGTAGCCCCACTACTTGTGAGGCTGAGGTGGGATGATGGCCTGAGCCCAAGAAGTCAAGGCTGAGGTGAGCCATGATCGTTCCACTGCACTCCACCCTGGGCAAGAGTGAGACCTCATTTTAAAAAACAAGTAAACAAAGAGTAATAAATTGGTTAGAGAGATAGATGGTTCCGTGTGTAGTGTTTCGAGGTACCTTTTTTCATCTCTTCTCCATACTCAATATTCCACTTCCTCTGTTTAAAAAAAAAGACAATTGATAGACATACTGTGAGTCCACTGTATGTTGGACTATGGAATTGACATGAAGATATTTTGTCTTCAGCCAAATATTAACATATTTTCCATTACTTCATGTTCTCTTAGAGCCCTCTCTGGCAAATTCAGTCTTCTTGTTACTTTTTCACATATGTGATTGAATTTGAGATCCCAAGTTATCGAGATTTGTTGCTTTGAATGATTTCTCTCTGATCTTGCAGTGTGGTGTGGATGAAAGAATATGGACTTCCGAGTAGGAAAGCTTTGTTTTGAATCCTAACTTATCACTCAACAGCTTCATAGATACCGAATAAATTACGTACTCAACTTGAGCCTCAGTTACTTTTAGTTTTAGGATGTAAGAGAAAGTTTGGAAGGCATTTGAGAATTAATTATAAAGTAAGAATTGTTTTAACTCAAGTTTCTCTCCATAAAATATATCTGGAATATATCTGGAGACTGAGTCTCACGGCAGTGACTATGACATGTCAACATGTCTTTTCAAAGATGTTTGTAAGCCGGGCTCAGTGGCTCAGCCTGTAATCCCGTGCCTTTGGGAGGTTGAGGTGAGTGGATTGCCTGAGCCCGCGGGTTCGAGACCCGCCTGGGCAGTGAGACCTCATCTCTACAATAAAGCAAAAAATCAGCCGGGCGTGGTAGCACATGCCTGTAATTCTGGCTACTCGGAAGGCTGAGGCGGCAGGATCACCAGAGCCCAGCAGGTCGAGGCTGCGGTGGCCGGGACCGGCCACTGCACTCCAGTCTTGTCGACAGAGTGAGATTCCGACTCAAAAAAAAAAAGA
Source organism: Carlito syrichta (assembly GCF_000164805.1). NCBI lineage: Eukaryota > Metazoa > Chordata > Mammalia > Primates > Tarsiidae > Carlito > Carlito syrichta. The sequence continues at coordinate 57,945 of NW_007042242.1, forward strand.
TGTTTGTAGAAGATCCAGAGGGATCTCTGGGTGGCTCTAAGGATATATATTTTGGTTGATCCCAGAAAACGCTAACAATGGGAACAATAGTTCATGAACTTTGACTTGTTAGACACATCACACTACACAGCTAAGAATAGTAGAATATTAAGCAAATAGGCAGTGAGGATTCTGAAGCATGTGTGAATGTTTTCTTTTTCTTTTTTTATTAGTGCTTCAAACTCCAGCCCTGTACTATGTAAGAAGGTCTAGTGATCTAGATGGTCTTACTGCAGAATTGTTTCCTAAGATCTAGTCTCTGTCCATAACTAGCTATTCTGGACCTGGGTTTCCTCCTCTGTAAAATGAAGAAATTGGGCAAGGTGATCTCCAAAGAAGTTCCTGTATTAGTCTACTTTACCTCTCAAGAATGTAGTGGAAAAAAACCAAAAGTGTTGGAGGCAGGCAGATTTAAGTTTCATTTACCTGCTGTTAGATCTTAAGCAATCTGTCTTATGTGGGCTTTGTAAGATGGGAACAATATTGATTTCATAACATTGTTGTTGAGAGTTACAGACAATGGGTGTAAGGCTCTCAACTCAGCCAGTGTTAATTCTGTTATCACCTCTTTCCCTTGTTGCTCCCTCTCTATGGTATATTAATGTCATGACTTTACTATTTAGGTTATACTGTGACCAGAAGGATTAATGGAACAATAGCTTCTGAGCAATGAATTTCTCTCCTTGTCAAGGTCATCGTGTCCATATCTGGATGTCAACCACCACTACTGCCATGACTTAGATCTCAGGCCAGCTACCATTGGCAGTGTGTGGAGGCAATTTTTGTGCTCTAAATTCCTGACCAAATGAGGAAATTGGGTTCTGAGTACTTACACAATATCTCCACCTCTCTGGTTGTTCTTAATATAGCATATTTCCGTTTGTTTCTGGAGAGTATTTTCTCAGTGTGCCCATAAATGCTGATCTGGACCGAAGCTAGTGTGGTATATTAAGTGTGAGGGATGGGAGGGGACCCTCTGGAGACAGATCACTTGGCTTCAAATCCAGCTTTGCAAATTCCTAGTGTATGGGATTTAAGACACATATGTTATCTTCATGATTCTCAGTTTTTGTAGTTGTAAAACAGAGATATTACCTACTATTGTAAGCAAATTGCAAGTATTAACACACATCACATGCCTAGAATGGTGTATAGTGCTGAGTAATTATCAATAATTTCATTTTTATTCCACCCAATTGCTCTTATTAAGGTACAGAGGGGGCTGGAAAAATGGAATCACCCAAAGTGCTACTACGAAGGATCTGGAGGATGTCAAACTCAGACAAAACCAACTTGAATCTCCTCCTTCCTGTGCCTCCCATACTATTAGGGCTCATCCTGCAGGGCAACATGAGAGGCTTGGAGTAACTGAGAGTATTGCATCAGTTAGTGGGATGCAGTGCACCATGTGCTATGTTTGTAGGTGTTTGTAGGTGCATAAATTCATGTGCACTGATACTAGGAAACAATTCTACGTCATTGTGGGTATCTTGACTTTTCAAAGGGGAATACCTACAATTCCCAAATAACCTGACTCTCCAGTAAAAAACATAGTGTTGGTTCCACCAGGTTGAAACAGGGTGTTTCAATGAGGGACGTCTTGCCTATCTCCCTGTCAACGTGTGTCCATTGTGTCCCAGTAGTGGTAAGGGCAGGAAGGAGTACGTCACCTGAATTAAACAAGAGGCCATGTACCTTCAGAGTCTGCAAATGGTCCACATGGAATTGAGAACTATGATAGAATGAAGAGAATGATTCCTATCTCAAAGGGTGGGGGCTCACATCATAGTTTCTTCTAACTTATGGTCTTAGACAAGTGCCTTCAACTCTTTAAACTTTGTTTCCTCGGCCAAGGAATGATAAATGAAGTAGTAATTCTATAACTCTAATAACTTTCAACTCTGTAACTCTAAAGCCAATAGTGCCACTCCTGACACAAAAGGTTATGGTGATGGGCTTCTTTTTGAAGTGGAAGATATAAAAGGAGTAGAAACTCAAAGTGGCTCCTTTGGAAATAACAAAATGATTTGGTGAAGTGGAATAGGTCGTGTGCTGGAGTCAGAAGGGATATTCTCATCATTTAAGATTGGAAAAGCCAAGCCCAGGGAATGAAATGATTTGTTTGTGTTGCATGATTTAGCAGCTCATCTGGGTAATAAAGATGAGACTGCTAAGTCATAATATGATAGTCTATATATATTTACTACTTCTCACAATTTCTCTCTGAAATGTCCTAGATATCAGAGCAAACAGGCAGTAAGAATATTTTGCTATCTATGCTGCCTAATACTGAAAGATGTATTCTAATGACAGGATTCTATACAAGTGTTTGGAATTCATTTTAAAAGATAGTGAATAAGCCAGGCTCGGTGGCTCAGCCTGTAATCCCGCGCCTTTGGGAGGCTGAGGTGAGTGGATTGCCTGAACCC
>NW_007042242.1:60582-101891 GCF_000164805.1 Carlito syrichta
ACTGCACTCCAGTCTGGGCGACAGAGTGAGACTCCAACTCAAAAAAACAAACAAAAAAGATAGTGAATATTAATATTTTTCAGATAAACAAGTATAGAGTTATGCAATAAAATACAATTTTAACAATGTATCCTTTACCATGAAGAAAATCTATTCTATTTTACACTATTGTTGAATTTGAAGCAGCTTCCTTTTTATGGTTTTGTTTTTTTTTTTTCGTTTTGTGTCAGGGTCTCTTACTCTGTTACCCAGGCTGGAGTGCAGTGGCACAATAACAGGCTTGAGCCACTGCGCCCAGCAGAAAAGTTGCTTCTTATTTTGCCTTTCTTTTCTTTAATGAATGCCTTTTGTGTGTTTCAGGGTGATTATAATGGTTTCTTATAGATCCTCTAGCAGTTCTTTCTCCATGATATTTATTTTTTCCATAAATAATAGAATCAGGCCAGGTGCAGTGGCTCATGTCAGCAATAACAACACTCAGGGAAGCTGAGGCAGGAGGACTGCTTGAGCCCAGGAGTTTGAGACCAGCCTGGGCAACACAGTGAAACCTCATCTCTATAAAAAAAAAAAGTTAGCCAGGCATGGTGAAAAGTGCCTGTAGTCCCAGCTACTGAGGAGGCTGAGGCAGAAGGATTGCGTGAGCCAGGAGGTTGAGGCTGTGGTGAGCTGTGATCATGCCACTGCACTCTAGTCTAGGCAACAGAATGAGACCCTGACTCAAAAAATTAAAAGAGTAATCCAAACTGGGTCCCATTTTTATTCTGGAAACACATGTGACAGATTCACAAAATGCCCCATCACAGGTCCTTTCAATCAATCAGGTCATACGAGAACGTCACACTGAGCAGGCCACAACACCCCAACATGGTTTCTTATCAGAACGCACATGGGAAAAGCTCTGTTTAGCTTTGTAGATGGCTCAAGGCTTTATTTTTTTCCTATACATTGCGTATATTAGTCATTGGTCTTGTTCTGAAGATGTCCATAATTCAGACTTTCTAAAATACTGAAGCAGCTATCATTGGTCTTGTTCTGAAGATGTCCATAATTCAGACTTTCTAAAATACTGAAGCAGCTATCACACAAATGAAAACACCAGAATTCAAGTGCTTAAAAGTAAAGCCCTTAACACCTGGAACCTGGATATTGGAAACTGGCTCTGCATCCCTAGCATGGCCCTGGGCAGAGGAAGAGGGTGCAAGGGCAAGGAACCGAAGAGACCAACGTTTCTTTGAAGTTGCATGTTTTATTTTACAAAGTCATAAACATTGCGTTCCTGTCCACTCCATAACTTGCATAAGCTTTTTATTGAAATGTGATACTATGTACAGAGAACTGCACATATCAGAACTGAGCAGATCACTAAACCTTCACACTGTTCCTTATCTATATAAGCAGTCCAAGAAACCATGGTTCTTATACTCCTGGGACCCCCAAGGGTTCTCCGCCAGACATTTCCAAGACTAAAAGCTGTCTCAACACCATAAATTAGATGTGTCTGTTTTTGTGTCACTGTATAACTTCTTTTATTTTTTAATGAATTTTTCTAAAACAGGAACTCAGTCGGGCATGGTGGCTCATGTCTGTAATCCCAGAACATTGGGAGGTACAGGCAAGAGGATTGCCTGAGCCCACAGATTTGAGACCAGTCAGGGTAACTTAGCAAGACCTCGTTTCTACAATAAATCAAAAGTTTAGCCGGGCATGGTGGCGCGCTCCTGTGGTTCCAGTTACTTGGAAGGCCGAGGCAGAAGGATTGCCTGAGCTTAGCAGGGCGAGGCTGCAATGGCTGTGAGCATGCCATTGCACTCCAGCCTGGGTGACAGAGTGAGACTCTGACTCAAAAAATAAAAATAAATAAATAAAAATAAATAAAACTGAAACTCACTCTGTCACCCAGGCTGAAATGCAATGGTACGATCATAGCTTACTGCAGCTTCCAACCCTTGGGTTCAAGGGATCCTCCCACCTCAGCCTTTCAAGTAGCTAGGACTACAGCACATGCTACTGCACTTTGCTCATTTTTTGTTTTTTAATTTTTTGTAGATATAGGATCTCCCTATGTTGCCCACGCTGATCTTAAGCAGTCCTTCCACCTCAGCCTCCCAAGGTGCTGGAATTACAGATGTGAGCCACTGCTCCCCACCTTCTAATTGAAGTCCAGAGCTTTTCATTCAAATGTCCATATTAAATGTATGTTTCAGGCCAGGCGCAGTGGCTCACATCTGTAATCCCAACACTTTGGGAGGCCAAGGCAAGAGGATTGATTGAGCCCAGGAGTTTGAGACTGGTCTAGGCAACATAGCAAGAACTCATCTCTACAAAAAAAAAAAAAAATTAAAAATTAGTCAGGCATGGTGGCATGCACCTGTAGTCTCAGCTTCTCAGGAGACTGAGGAAGCATCACTTGAGCTCAGGAGGTGGAGGCTGTGGTGAGCCATGATCTTGCCACTGGCCACTGCACTCCAGCCTGGGCAAGAGAATAAGACCCTGATTCAAACAAACAAAATATATGTTTCAGGAAGCAGCGCCAGGCCTAGGTTTCCTGTATTTCTGCATACAGGGAGCCATGGAGCTGAAGGATAAGGAGAAGTACCCACTAATCCTGGGTACATTGAAAGGTTCTCTCTTCCATGTTTTTTCTCTCTTTTAAGTTCATGTTTTTCATATTTGCAGAATCTGACTGTAAATAGAACTGCCCTGCCCTACTGTTCTGTATAAAACAGTAGGCTTGCTATAGATAGGGATTTAGTTCCCAAAATTAGCAACCTGTATATACACCACTGTACATGCGCAACAAATGGAATTTACCACTGACCTTCAACAACTTTTGACCTGTCTTGGATTGTAAATAGGGGTTAAAATTAGACAACAGTCCTAAGTGAGCATGATTTTTTATTTGGCTGCTCTTACATGGAATTGGAAGGGAGGTTTGAGGTTTTGCAAGTTGCGAATGAATTCTTGTTTTACTTCCAACTGGGTGTAACCTGGTGCCTTTTTTCGAAGGTGAAGATGGCACTGAGTGCAGGGCAAAATGAAAATTTGTCTAGTGGAGTCACTAAGGACTTTTCACCAGGCAATAAACAAACACTACAGGGCATACTGTGTTCTGTTGATTTCAATAAGGGAGGACCCTGCCTTGGGAGGAAAATCAATACTGCTTTTATTTGAAACAGTCACATAAAACCTAAGAAATGCCACTTGAAATGCAAAATACCTAAGCCAAGCTGTGACCAAACACATCTAAATAAGTAGATGGCAGAACAAACTTACTGCTTGATGTTCCAGTGCAGCAAACCAACCACAGAATCTCCCAAGTTTCTGGAATCCAGTAAAACTAAGGAAGCTGTTTTTTTAAACTCAAAAACCCATCAAAGTAATACACATGCATAAGTGATGCCTGAACTCATTTAATTTAAGAAAATCCAATACATATATCTCAATAGGAAAGACCACCTGTGAAAGATTATTTGTAGTCTGTGTTCAAGACAGATTAGTCAGCTAGTTAATAGTTATGTTGTCATAAAGTGGCATGAAAGTAGTTACCTATGCAAAAAGTTGCTTCATGAATTCATGTTTTACTTCTCTTTTTTTGCCGTTGAAAGAAATGTTCATGTTGTGTCAGTTTCCCTGGAAATGAGAAGCACAGCAGGGCTGCGCAGAGCCTCAGGAAGAAGCCCCAGTGTCAGGTCAGATGCAGAAGGGGGAGGGGAAGCCATGAGCCACAGTCTTTTTTTTTTCTTCTTCTTCTGTTAATGATTGCTACTTGTAGGTATTAGATTTTGGAGCATGGTTTTTTTTTTTTTTTACTTTGTTCTTTGACTTCCATGCATTGCTTTATTTCATGCTAATCACCAGTGTTCTATTTTTTCACAAATTATAGAATGATAGTTTTAAGAGGAAAAAAGATGATGATTCACAAGGTGAATGTGCCAAGATGCTAACACTCACTAATTTGGGGGAGTCAGAAAGTAAACAGTTGGTTTCTTTGAAACTTTTTGTACTTTTTAAAAATTATATACTTTTTTATTTAAAATTGTGGGGTACAGTTAAGGGTTAGGCATACAAATATTCATTGTGCAGGTACCCTTGTGGATGAGGTGTGCCCCCCCTTCCCCAGACGGATATTGACTACCCACCACCCTGCCCCATCCTGCCCCGCCTCCAGTAGTTTCCCGCCACTTTCAATCCTTTTCTTATAGTATTACAGTAGGTTCAAGGTCCACTTATGAGTGAGAACATGTAGTACAAAGATCTTTGTTTCTGTGAAAGATCACTCGGTATTATAAACTCCAATCCCATCCAGGTTGCTGGAAAATTCATGGTTTTTGTTTTTGTTTTTTGTTTTTTTGTGACTGCATAATATTCCATTGTGTATATGTACATTTTTTTTAATCCAGTCTTCTTTTGATTGACAGCATGACTGGTTCCATGATCTTGCTATTGTGAACAATGCTGTGATAAACATATGTGTGCAGGTATCTTTTTCATATAGTGATTTGAGTTCTTCCGGGTATATTTCCCGTAGGGGGATTGCGGGGTCAGATGGAAGGTCGATTTTTAGAACCTTTAGGGATCGCCACACTGATTTCCACAGAGGCCGTACTAGTTTACACTCCCACCAGCAGTGTAGAAGTATTCCCTTTTCGCTACATCCTCGCCAGCATCTGTTATTTTTTGAGTTACTGATGATGGCCATTCTGACTGGAGTTACATGGTATCTCAGTGTAGTTTTAATTTGCATCTCCTTGATGACTAGTGAAGCTGAACATTTCTTCATGTACCTGTTGGCTGCTCATATGTCTTCTTTTGAGAAGTATCTATTCATATCTTTTGCCCACTTTGTAGTGGGGTTGTTTGTTTTTTTCTTTTCAGCACGTTTGAGTTCCTTGTAGATCCTTGATGTTAGGCCTTTGTCAGACATGGAGTTGGCAAACATTTTTTTCTCAGTCTGTGGGCTGTCTCCCTGTTCTCTTGATGGTTCTTTGACTTTGCAGAAGCTTGTCAGTTTAATTAGGTCCAAAACTTAAAAATAAAGGAAGTTGCTTTATTTGGTTAAAAAGAAAAAAACCTCTCTCCATACTGGGACACAATACTTGGTGTTTTGGAAGTATAATATAGACAATACTATAAAGTATTATCCTTATGAAGAGATCTCTTGTTCAATAAAAGAGTTCCATGAAGAACAGGTATTCTCAACCCTGACCACACATTATGATCAAGTAGTGCATGGAAAAAAAAATACTAATGCCTACCCACCCCTGACCTAGGTGTTCAGAATACCTGGGAGTCGGGGCTCAGTAATCCGTTCTTTTTTTAAAGTTCCACAGATGATTCTAACTTGTAGTCAGACCAAGGAAACACTGATAGAGGTGAAAGTAGAGTCAGAGATTAAAAACTGATGATCAGAATTTTTTAACTTATTGACTGGTCCTCCTTCATTCCCTGCCATTTGTACCAGATATCTTAAAGTTAAGGTATTGCAGGGAGAAAAAGAACTTCCTAAACTTAGTGTCTTGAAAGCATTTTTTTTTTTTGTAAACCTGTGAGTTCTAATTGAGGCCAGCTCTGCTAGGGCTGGATGGTCTTGGATGGTGTCACTCGCACCACTGGCCTTCTCCCTACACGGTTTCTCATTCTCTGGTAGGCTCACCTGGGCTGCTTCCCTTGGTGACTTCCAAGAGAGGACAAGCTTTAGCCAACGTGTTTTTTAAGTCTCTGCTTGTGTCAGGTTTGTTAATGTCCCATTGGTCAGTGCAAGTCCCCTAGTCAGGGCCATTCAAGAGGTGGAGAAACATTTAATGGAAAAGCTGCAAAGTCATACTGAACAAAGATCTGCATGTAGCAGTGGGACACATTCATGACTTTTTGTTTGCTTGCTTTTCAAATTAATTTGTATCAGTGCACATAGTTCCAAATCTCAAATTGCACTAAAATACTTGCAACAGACTATAAGTCCCTTTCCTCACTTCACCTGTTCCCCTCCCCCAAGGCTACCACTTTCAGCTGCTCTTTTCCTGGATTTAGAAATACTGTTATCTTTTATCAATTTGAAACAGCATCTCTACTGACTTCCTGTTATAGTAGATGGGGATCTATCTAGTTCTCCTATCCCACCATCCCCTTTGCGCTGCTTCCTGTCTCTCCTCCTCCCCCTGTAATAGATTACAGTTCTTGGTCAGGTTAATATTCTCTGTTTCCATTACTATGTCTAGACAAAAATTATACACAACTGAGCATTGTAGCGTACTATGATTATGTTTCCCTTCTTAACTTTTTAAATCTGTAGATAATCGTGACCATTTTTTTCAGTCTGTCTCAAAAAAATCAAAATATATCCCAGTTTAGTGGAAACCTCTGATAAAGCAAGAGATCTACTGGGATCTTTCTGTAGTTCTCTAACGTCTCATCCCTATACACATTCTTCTGAGTAGGGTCCAGGCATTCTCACTCCTCCAAAGAGAATTCTATGCCCACATCCCTGAATGTCAGCAGTCCCATTTCACAGCTTCCAGGGTGTCCCAGCGTCCTCCCTAAGGATCTCCCAGTATCTACAGGTCACAGGACAGACAGAGGCTGTGGCAGAGCCACCTGTGCCTTCTGGAGAGTAGGACTTTGAACAGTGGAGAGGAAGCCAAAGTCAGTGTTCAGGCTGATTAGATATGGCTCCAGGTCCCATCCCTCTGGCCCATTTCCAGCTTCTGAGGTGCCCTGGATCCTCCCTATGGACCACCCAGTACCTGCAGGTTATAGGGCAACAGAGTCTTTGATAGAACCACTTGGGTTTTCTGGAGAGTTGGAGATGAAACAGTAAAGACAGCCCTATTGGGATCTTGAAAAAAAATTTTTTTTCTAGTTAACTTTGGGAATGTGTCTTTTACTTTCACCACAAAAGAAATTTAACAGTCATTGAGAAATTTATTTATTTATTTATTTATTTTTATTTTTATTTTTGGAGTCGGAGTCTCACAGTGTTACCCAGGTTGGATTGCACTGGCATAATCGTGGCTCACCGAAACCTTGAACCCCTTGGCTCAAGCAATCCTTCTGCCTCAGCCTCCCAATTAGCTGGGACCTCAGGCATGTACCACCACACCCGGCTAATTTTTTTATTTTTGTATAGAGATGAGGTCTCACTATATTGCCCAGGCTGGTCTCGAACTCCTGGGTTCAAGAAATCCTCTCACCTCAGCCTCTCACAGGCATGAGCCGCCTTGAGAAAATTTTAAAATAACTACTTACCCCACAGTGGTCACGAAAGTAACATTTAAATTTTTTTTTTAAATACAGAAAACTACAAAGACTAGAATAAAAATCATCAATAAACTCAATACTTAGAGATAATAATTTAGTATATTTCTCTCAGTCTGTGTTTTTATATAAAGGCATATATATAAAAAAAACCCCAGCCTTGTCTGGTTTTTATAACTTACTCTTTTCACTTAACAGTATGTCATGGCTTTCTGTGTCATGAAGAATTCTTCACCATAATTTTAATTTTGTAGCATGCCATCATCTGAATATACCATAATTTATGTAGCAAAGTCCTAACTTTGGGGTCATTGAGGGGGTCTTGTTGGTAATAAATTGTTTATTAACAAAATTGATATTGAAGACGGATACTTTTATAGCGCTTACTATATGCCAGCACCATTAAGAGTGTTTTAAGTATATTATGCCTTCACAACAACTCCATAAGGTGAAGACACTGTTTTTATCTTAATTTTCAGGTAGGGAAACTGAGGAACAGAGAGATTAAATCACCTGTCAATAGCCTCACAGTTATTAATTGGCAGAGCATGCACCTGAACCCTGCTTAGGTGCGAGCTTCAATTCATAATCCCTCCTAACTGCTACATTACATCTCCTCTCAAATAATGTTACAAATAACTTCCTTAGGACAAATTCCAATGGATTAAAAACTGCTGAGTCAAAGGACACACATTTTTAAGGCTTTTAATACAGAGTGCCATGTTGCTCTTCCAAAACTTGCAGCAATTTATATTCCCACTTGCCGGTTAAAGTGCTCCTTTCACTCTACCTTCTCCAGCATAGGGCATTATCATTTTCTAAATCTTTGACAGCTTGATAAGTATAAAAAGAGAGACTGTCTCTTTAAGTTTAGTAACTTTAGTTCCTAACAAGGCTGAGCTTGTTTTCTTATACTATACATTTGCCTAAGTCAACATGCAAGAGCTATGTGAAAATGAAAGATCAATTCAGGAATTCCCAGATGGGTGGCAAAAAGCTGGGTGATAGAGATGAGGTGGGCAGTGTCGGAAGAGGAGGTCTGGAACCCAGGGCTGCCAACTACACACCAACTAGGCCGGATGGACAAGATAGGTGATTAAAGTACCCTGGGCCAGGGTGGCAGAGGAGTTCCTGGCTACCTCAAGCCCCAGTGAATTGTGAAAGGACTCTGGGAGTCCATTCTTTCGTGGGAAATCTACTTTTTCAAGCGTTGGCTTGATTTCACCCCACAGTCGTGGTCAAATCAAACAGGCCTACGAATCAGATGTGGTTCATGGGCTGCCAGTCTGCCATTTGTAGTCACAGGGGGTCGTAGCTTGTTTTCTGTTGATTAGCAGAATCCCTGAGACAGGGTAACATATAAGAAAAGGACTTTATCTGTCTCGTGGTTCTGGAAGCTGGAAAGTTCGAGAGTGTAGCTCTGGCATCTGGTGGGGGCCTTTGTGTGACAGTACTTCATGCTGGAGGGTGGAACTCAAGAGGTGTGGGAGAGAGAAGCAAGACAGGGTCAAATCTGCTTTCGTGGTAAATCTACTCTCACAATAGCCAACCCACTCTGACGACAATGAACCCACTTTCAAAATAACGACATTAATCCATTCATGAGAGAAATACCTTCGTGACCTGATCGCCTCTTAAAGGTCCCACCTCTCGTCTGTTGCATTGGGTATTAAGTTTCCAACACATGAACTTTGGGGGACACATTCAAACCATAGCAGGAGGTGAGATTATAAAAACTCTTATGTGCTCTGGTTAACATTTTGGTATCTGCTTGGCCAGAGTATAAGCTATAGCATCAAACTGATGGCTCCAGCTTGGGTTATAATTCTGAGGAGCTGGCTGGGGCAGTCTGATTAGCAATGGTCAGAAGCAAAAGAAAGAAATGACAGTTCAGAGTCAAGCTTTAAAGGGAGGAGATAAGTGTGAAACTGGGTCCAGGGGTAGCAAAATCAGAAATGAAAAATAAGAAATGGGGTGAGGAGTCAGAGTTCTTTTTTTTTTTTTTTTTGTCTCACTCTGTCACCCAGACTGGAGTGCAGTGGCCGCCCGGCCACCGCAGCCTCGACCTGCTGGGCTCCAGTGATCCTTCCGCCTCAGCCTTCCAAGAGTAGCTGGAATTACAGGCATGCGCTACCACGCCCGGCTGATTTTTTGATTTATTGTAGAGATGAGGTCTCGCTGCCCAGGCGGGCCTCAACCCCGCGGGCTCAGGCAATCCACTCACCTCAGCCTCCCAAAGGCGCGGGATTGCAGGCTGAGCCACCGAGCCCAGCTTGGAGTCAGAATTCTAAGAGGTGGCATGGATGCCCATGAGAGAGGTCTAGGATGATGGCAAGTCTGAGTTTGCTTTCATTTGTTGGAGGGTGGGAGTTGGGGAGTATCTCAAGCTAACTTAAAAAGTCAGACACAGGGACAACTGTTCAAAGCAACCTGCACCCCTAAAATAGGAGGACAACAGGATTGGCACTTGGTAGTACTGCCAAGAAAGTAGGTAGACTGTAGGCAGAGAGACCTATTTTCAGGCAATTAAAATAGTCTTGGCAAGAGACGTCAAACACCTGAGAGAGGGCCCTGGCATCAAAGAAAAGGAGAGCACTTGTGTTTGAGCAGTGCTGTTATTCTATCAACCAGCTTAGAGAACTGCTAGTAGAATGGAAATCCATCAGGGACTCATGTACTGCACACAATTTCAAGTCGGGTTAATTATGAGAGTGAAGGATTTTGAAGAATGTCATGGTTTAGTGGAGGAAAGAAGAAAACATGATTGTGCCACAAATCTGGGAGTAGGGAAGCTGAAGATCTTCATCGCCTCAGAAAAATCTGCCATAATTCAAGGAGCATTTGACAAGACCTAAAGATGATAAACAGCAGAGCTATGTAGACAGACAGCCCATGAGCCAAGGTAAGCATTGAGGTCAGAATTGTAATGAAATCTGAACTGCTCTGGGCCAAGGGTTGACCATATTCCTAAATGTTTCACTAACTTTTCCTACTCCTCACCAGAAGACTGATCGAGAAAGATTCTGGGTAAAGGTGTGTGGGCTACTACTAAACGTATTGACAGATATAAATCATTCTGGATACACTAGGCTGAAGGCTCCCAAAATAACCCATCCGCGGCTTTACCCTCAGCATCTAGAATGCAGGAGGCATGCAAAAAACCATTTGAATAAGTGAGTAAATAAATCATCTTGAAACAAAATCATCAAGTTATTTGACGCATCCATATCCCTGGGCAATTCACTTAAATTTTCTAGGCTCTAGTTTACACAGTTTGGCAAAGATGGGGAACATATTAGAAAACCTTTAAAATCCCTTCCGTTCTAAAATTCTGGGTTTTTCTTCCTTTCTTTATTCCATCTTTTCCTTTTGCAACTGAAGAGAAGTCAATTTGTTGACAGTTAACAAATGAATGTCGGGATGTCACATGAAGGACGCTGTGCCATTGTCTCAGGGACTGCAAAATTCTAGAAAATGTCCACATGAAATGAAACAGGGTCTCTTGTAAGTTTCCTGTGTTTAAAATTCTAAGTGATTAATGAAACAGCAGTAGGCAAAAACAAATATCTATCTTTTTATTTTATTTTTATTTTTTTTTTTTTTAGTTGAAGTCTCACTCTGTTGCCCAGACTAGAGTGCAGTAACACTCTCCCGGCCACCACAGCCTCAACCTGCTGGGCTCCGATGAACCTTCCGCTCAGCCTTCCAAGTAGCTGGAACTACAGGCACGCACTACCACGCCCGGCTCATTTTTGATTTGTTGTAGAGATGAGGTCTCACCAAGTTGCCCAGGTGGGTCTCGAACCTGTGGGCTCAGGCAATCCACTCACCTCGGCCTCCCAAAACGCGGGATTACATCTTTTTATTTCTAAAAATGATCCAAATTAACAATCAGAAAAAGAGGATACAAGTTAGTTATCACAACATTTCTCTGCTATTGGGTAATTTTCAACTTTTTGTTGTTACAAATAGCAATAAGCTGGGCTCAGTGGCTCACGCCTATAATCCTCACACTTTGGGAGGCAGAGGCGAGAGGATTACTTGAGCTCAGGGGTTTGAGACCAGCCTGGTCAACATGGCAAGACCTCGTATCTACAGTAAATCCAAAAATTAACCGGGCGTGGTGGTTCATGCCTGTAGTTCCAGCTACTTGGAAAGCTGAGGCAGAAGGATCACCTGAGCCCAGCAAGCCAAGACTACGGTGGCCGTGAGCATGCCACTGCACTCCAACATGGGTGATAGAGTGAGACTCTAACAAAACAATAAAAAATAATCAGCAATAATACTCTGTATTTTTTCTTTTGTTGAATTATTAGAATATTCACAAACACAGTTACTAAATCAGTAAAGCAAATAAGTCTCAGATGTATGTCAGTAAACTTTAAGAGAAATATGAATGTAATATAACATTCAAAGTTTTATAGATAAAGAAAAATTGTATTTCCTCCACTCTCATTTCACATGTAAATGTTCGTACAGGGTTTATTAATAGCGTACAATATTTTGGATTTTTTTTTTTTTTTACTTTAGATCAGTAACTTTCAATGAAGTGTGATTCTGCACTTCAGGGGACATTTGGCAATATTGGGAGAGATTTCTGGTAGTCACATGTGGGGCCAGGGATTGCTGCTGTCATCTAAGGGTAGGACAACCCCCACAACAAAAGAATTAACCAGCCCAAATGTCAATAGTGTTGAGGTTGAAAACCCTGTTTTCGATTATGACAAACAAGCAATCTCTTCCACAAATACATTGTCCTCAAGATTTTTTTTTTTTAAGAGATGAACTGACTGGCCTCAAGCTCTGGGTTCAAGTAATCCTCCTGCCTCAGCCTTCCTAGCAGTGGGACTACAGATGTGTTACTACCTGACTGTCCCTGTGATTTATTTATTTATTTATTTGAGTTGGAGTCTCACTCTGTCACCCAGACTGGAGTGCAGTGGCCACTCCCGGCCACCGCAGCCTCAACCTGCTGGGCTCCGGCAATCCTTCTGCCTCAGCCTTCCGAGTAGCTGGAACTACAGGCGCGCGCTACCACACTCGGCTAATTTTTTGATTTATTGTAGAGATGAGGTCTCGCCAAGTTGCCCAGGCAGGTCTTGAACCCGCGGACTCAGGCAATTCACTCACCTCGGCCTCCCAAAGCTCGGCATTACAGGCTGAGCCACCAAACCCGGCCTATCCCTGTGATTTTAATAGAGAGATTTATATTTTTCAACCATTTATTGAGTAGTTATGATGCCAGGCATTGCAAAGCACAAAACATACATTATCTCATTTAACACTAACAAAACCCTGTGGGATATTAAACATTTATACACCATATCTTAAAGAGATTAGGTAGCTGTCCAGAGTCATACAATTGGGAATAGCAATGACAAGGATTCAAAATCTTGTTTATCTGACTTCAAAGCCTGTGCTGTTAGTCATTGTGTATAACAATGTCAAAATGAATATCTTTAGATACAGATTCTTGCATTTTAAAAATTATTTTTTTAGCTTATTCTGAAGATACTAGTTTACAGGGTCAAAGGGAATTGACAGTTATAGAGACTTTTTCTACATGTTTCTAAATTGATTTTCTGCAGTTGCATCAATTTACAACACTACCATTAAGTTGTAAGAAATCCTTTTCAATATATTCTCATCAGCATTGACTATTTGACATTTTAAAACAAGACATTTCTTGTTTAATAAGTTTAAGACTGTATGAGTTTAAATAATAGACAAATTCTGGAACTTGTTACCACACAAGACTCTCAAAATAGGGACTAAACTGTGTAAGAATAACAAGGAGAAAGTCAAGTCAGTATAAACAAAGCTTGCATTTCAAAGAATCATATTCATTTATTTAACAAACGCAGTTATTTGACTAATAAAGGCTGAGCCCCAAGAAAAACATTCCTGGTTACTCTATAAACTTTGTCTCAAATGTCTTGTTTACATAAGCCTATGAAGAGCAAATGAGAGAATTGGATTTTATAGTTACAATGTTTTCTCTGATAATATTGGCATCTTCTTTTTTGCCCCATCCTAAAAATAATAAAAAATAGGGCCTTCCAAGGATACTTATGAATTGAGAGAAACTCATACCTGTGTATCCTATAACTACCCTCTGTTCTAGAGTCCTGATAAACAATAATAATACTAATCATAACGGCAACAACAATCATAATAGAATTGAGTCCACTAGTTTTCAAATAGTAGTTGTATACCAGTAGAGGATACAGAAATTGCTTTAGTAGTTTTTGACCAGAGTTTTAAAGAAAAATATAGATTAGAAAACAGCATAAAACAAATAATTATGTTACATATAATAAGCTTAAGTATTGTTTTGTGAAACTTTTGTTTGCTTCATGTAAGTATGTGTGTGCTGGTGTACATTTTTTTCCCTATAGGTTGTAGCCTAAAGATTGAAAAATCACTGATCCAGTATACCTACTTCATTTGAGAAGTGAGCCTTGGAGACATTAAATGATGCTCTCAAATAACCAGCTGGCTAAGGACAATGCTGGAATGAGAACAGACATTCCTTAATCCGTAGGCCAGTGTCTGTTTCATCAGGGGTTCAGCCTGAGATCAATCTTGGCTTAGTAGAGGCTTTTAGGGAGTAGAAGGAGCAAGTAGACATTGGCACAAGTGATGAGATTGTTAGCTTTGAGGTCTCCATGTATCTTTTTTTTTTTTTTTTTTTTGAGTTGGAGTCTCACTCTGTCACCCAGACTGGAGTGCAGTGGCTGCTCCCCGGCCACTGCAACCTCGACCTGCTGGGCTCCGGTGATCCTTCTGCCTCCGCCTTCCGAGTAGCTGGAATTACAGGCGCGCACTACCACGCCCGGCTGATTTTTTGATTTATTGTAGAGATGAGGTCTCGCTGCCCAGGCGGGTCTCAAACTTGCGGGCTTAGGCAATCCACTCACCTCAGCCTCCCAAAGGCGTGGGATTACAGGCTGAGCCACCGAGCCCGGCTTATGTATCTTTTAACCCAAGTCAAATTAAATTACTTACTGGATGGTGGGTACTTTGTACATTTGGAGTACTCAATCTTAAACTTGCCATAATCTCTTCGAAGTAATAAGCAAGTGATGCCTGCAGTGTACTCAAAGTGAGCTGTTACCCGAGGGCTTATTGATTGTTTTGTCTCCTCCCTAAGCCAGTTCAACCAGGTAGGACAGAGGTGAGGAAGGGATGTGCCTAGGCAATTGTAGTAGGTCAAACTGAAATGGGTTGGCACTGCTAAGAAGGAAGAAGAAAGACTTTTTGATACTGAGAAGTAGAACATTATTGCACCTTAAATTACTGTGACCTTTGGGAAATCAAGGAAGCAACCAGGCTTGTCTGAGCCACATACAAGCTAAACAGCCCTCGCCATCAACATTTAAGACTGAGTTGGGAATGGGCACCCATTCATTCCGTTAACATTGACTGAGAATCTCCCAGTGGCCAAGTGCTGTGCAGCCAAAGGCACCATGAGGACTGGCCGTCTGCTCAGTCATCTTTTCCTGTAACAAGTGGACTGAAACCTTTGAGAAGGTGATTTGAGAGGTCTATGAAAATGCATATATTCCCAGCAGTAGGGACAAGTTAGTTAAATTAACACAAGGATACAAAGGTACCAGATCCATTCATAAGAGCAGATTTTGAGTGAGAATAGGAGAGTTAGTAAGAGACTAACCTAGAAACTTGATGAAGGCCGAGGGAGGGGTTTCAATGAGAGGAGGAAAAAAGGAAGTTGCTGTTGCTGCCCAGAGAAGCTGTGTCCTCTTCAATGTTGCTTATAGCTCAGAGTTTCTCACATTTGATCACTCACAGGAGTCCTCTGGGGATCTTATGAAGATGCTGATTCTGGTGCAAGAGGTCTGGGGTACAGCCCAAGATTCTGTCAAGCTCCCAGGCAATGCTGATGCACCTAGTCTAAGAACCACACTTAAATAGCAAGGGTCTATGTCCATTCCTGTCAGATATTTCGATGTCTCAGGATTCTGTACACACACACACAGAGATATTCAACTTGGTCTATGTTTGTCCTTCCACCCCTTCTGTTTTTAAAAATGTAATTTTTTAATGCATGAACATGAATAATATTTAAACATAGACATGTTTGAGACCTGTCATCAAACAGAAAGTATAGAAGTTGAGGTTTAGAATTTCATTGGCAGGAGATTAGTAGGTATGTGTTTATTTTAAAGACAGCAGGACATTAATTATAAATGCCATGATCTTATCTCTAGAATAATGGAATGTGTTTCTGAGTGTCAGTTTGGGACGGTCAGTATTAATGTGAATGAAAAAGGAAGGAAAATGTCTTTTCAAAATGTAATCATTTAAAGTTTAAGGGAATTTTTGTCACGGAAGTGTTTTATTCACATCATTTAGATGTGGTTATTTTATGCAATTGATTCAAAAATCACACACTGTCTTGATTGTTTTTGTCAAAAATCAAGACTGCTAGTCTTGTTGACATAAGTAAATAAACCAAATTCTCCTTTTTTGCTCTCCAGGTTCCCCTTCCCCACCCCAACTTAGCCAAGGCAAATTTTACTCCAAATTCTTTTAAAATGTATAATAAGAACAAAACAAAGGACTGGGCATGGTGGCTCATGCCTGTAATCCCAACGCTTTGGGAGACTGAAGTGAGAGGATCGCTTGAGACTAACTTGGGCAACATAGCGAATCCTGTCTCTACAGAAAAACTAATAAAATTATCCAGGAGACCCTGTCTCTAAGATTTGTTTTTTTTTAAAGAAAAGAACAGGCCAGGTTCGGTGGCTCAGCCTGTAATCCCAACACTTTGGGAGGTCGAGGTGAGTGGATTGCCTGAGCCTGCAGGTTCAAGATCAGCCTGGGCAACTTCGTGTAGAGACCTGGTCTCTACAATAAATAAATTAAAAAAAATTAGACAGGTGTGGTAGCACTCACCTGTAGTTCCGGCTTCTTGGAAGGCTGAGGCAGAAGGATTGCCAGAGCCCAGCAGGTTGAGGCTGCGGTGGAGAGGCATGCCACTGTCCTCCAGCCTGGTGACAGAGTGAGACTCCAACTCAAAAAGAAAAGAAAAGAGCAAAACAAGGAAGTTTCTTTTGGGGTAGGCAAGCACTAAAATAATTTTTTAAGTATTAAATGGAAATTAAAGCAATAGAAAGTAATATAGTTTAATAAATAGTGTTATTCTTGGATACTTTCAAGTTTGGGGAGCAAAAAAAATAGATCCTTGTCTTGTGGGGAGCCCTTAGGGTTAAAGTCCCATGCTATTTACAAGAAAAGCTGTAGCAAAATTTAATTTTATTTGAGAACCTGGGTACAATTTAGATCATGTAATTACCAAGTGACATCAGGGCTAAAAGAACAGAGCTTCTTTTCTTCTGAAAATGCATACTTTTTATTAATGTTTTAGCATACCTAACTCAATTAAATTTCTTTATCTTGTGCATTTTTCTCATTAAAAAATATCCATCACCTTGAATAATTCTTTTCTCATTAGCTTTTTGCTTGGTACCCATAACAAATTACCAGATTTAGCAGCTTAAACAACATACATATATTGTCTTACAATTCTGTAGGACAGAAGTCTGACCTGGCTAGAACGAAGGCATTGGCAGGGTCATGTTCCTTTCTGTAGACTCAGGGTACAATCCATGTCCTGGCCTTTTCCAGACTATAGAGGCTACCCACGTTCCTGGCTGGCATTCCTTCTCTACCCCCCATCTTCAAACAGCAAAGGGAGAGTAGAGCTTTCTCACATCTCTCTGACCAAGTCTTCTGCTTCCCTCCTCCATTGTTGAGGAGGACCCTTGTGATTGTCCACCCTGACAATTCAAGATAATCTTCCTCTTTTAAAGTCAACTCATCAGCAACCTTCATTCCCCTTTGCCCTGTAACATAACATATTCTTAGGTTCCAGGAATTAAGATGTGCACGTCTTTGTCTGTATGGTTGTAAGGGGAGGGTCAAGAGACAGGAGTGGCATTACTTTGCTTACCACATATGTCTTACCAATATTTAAAACGAATCTTCTAAGAGAGGACTGTTGCAATTTGGGTAGAGATAGCATTCACGTTCTGCCATCATATCAAAATTACATTCAGATTACACTAGTCACGGTTGGAAAATGCTGCAACTCTTAGGAAGCAACGTAGTCCTCTCTTTGTTGCATTTACATTGATTTCCATATACTACCTTTCCCATAATGATTTCTATATTATAATCTTGGAATGTAACTACCCTGTAGATTAAGTAGACCCTTTAATCTCTGTGACCTACTCCAAATTTATTGAGATAGAGAGGGTTATTTGAGATAGCTTAGCACAGTGTTTCTCAAATGGGATGATTTTGCTTACCCACGGGACATTTGGCAATGTCTGCAGATGTTTTTGATTGTCACAACTGGGGGGAGGGCGCTATTGGCAATAGTGAGTACAGGTCAGAGATACTGCTAAACATCCTACCATGCACAGGACAGCCCTCACACAAATAATTACTCATCCCAAAGTATCAATAGTGCCAATGTGGAGAAACCCTGGCTTAATCAGATGCCAACCTAAAGCACCTCACCCCTCAATTTTTTTTTTTTTTGCTCTTTACATTTCAAAGAATTAGGTATTATACTAATATATAATTTGTGGTTAGATATCAGTATAATTAGAATTATATATTGATTCATATATTGATTGAATTAGAAATTATACTAATTTGATAATGAGCCTGCAACTAAAATTCTGGTCAAAAGGTCAACTGAAGGAAACAGAAGATGGGTGGATCATGTGAAAGGTGAAAGGTAATATACTGAAAGAAAACAAGCATGGGTTGGAGCCTTAATTGATGAAACTGATGCCCTTCTCTCATGATTCTCATCTCTGTGCTTCTTCTTTATCAACATTGCAGGTGTTCCTGGCTCTATGCCAAATGCATCCTGGACCGGTAACCTCAGAGCTGTAAAGTGGATTGACATGGAAGACAGACACGGAGGCTGCCACGGTGAGGCTCACATTTCATGCTGTTAGGCCACTGCTTGTTGGTGTTGGCAGGACGGTAACTATGGAATCCAGAGGTTCACGTGGAGAGAGAACTGCTGCTATATTTAGGCCAATCTGCTAGTTATTAGAGAAACCAGAGGCTTCTAGACATAGTCCTTCCAAAACAGGTTTAAATATCTCACTGATGTTCTCTAGCTTATAATTACCTAGGAAAATATAGAGATGGGTTCAAATCATAATGGTTTTTCCTTGCTAGTTTCAGGTTTCTTTTTTTGTTTGTTCCACTGGTGACTGTTCCTTTTGGGAGTGCGGCTGTTAGGAGGGAAAAGTGGTTAGGAAAAGTGATGTCATGTTCTCACCGTGGAGCAAGCTGGATGCTCATGCCTCAGGTCAGCCTTTGCTCCCTCCACAGACCAACTTCCAAGTGGCTGGGAGAGCTGTCAGGATTTCCTGCAGCTGACACAATAACACGTGACACTAATGAGAAGGGTTCCTCTCTAAATATACAAGAACTAGAAACCCTAAGTAATTTTCATTTCTAGAGAACCTTATGAAGGTTTTTATCAGTCCTGGCACACATTCCATTCAGATTATTGCCCAGCACACAGCAGACACATGTTAGTTTGCTAGGCCTGCCACAACAAGTAGAACAGATTGGGCAGCTCAAACAACAGAAATCTATTTTCTTAGCATGCTGGAAGCTAGAAAACCAAAATCAAGATGTCAACAAGGTGCGCCTGTAGTTCCAGCTACTCGGAAGGCTGAGGCGGAAGGATCGCCGGAACCTCAGCCCGTTGAGGCTGCAGTGGCCGAGAGCGGCCACTGCACTCCAGTCTGGGTGACAGAGTGAGACTCCAACTCAAAAAAAAAGATGTCAGCAAGGTTGGTTTCTCTGAAACCTCTCTCCTTGACTTGTAGATGGCCATCTTCTCCCTGTGTCCTCTACATGGTCATCCCTCTATGTGTGCCTCTGTCCTCATCTCCTCTTCTTACAAGGATCCAGTGATATTGGATTAGGGCCCACTCATGGGGCTCCATTTTAATGTAATTAATTACCTCTTTAAAAACCCTGTGTAGGCAGCCCCTTTGGGTCCTTTCCCACTGTGGGAGCTTTTCAGTCCTCTTAATAAATATTGTTTTCTCAGCAAATAAATAAACAAATAAAAACCCTGTGTCTTCTCCGAAGTACTGGTTGTGAAGATTCAACATATGCAACCCATAAAGACCTCCACCATCTGTACCCTTTGAGAACTTCTCACCCATAACTCTCATTTGACAATACAGTAAGGTCCTCTTATCCACAGGGGATTTGTTCAAAGACCCCCAGTAGATGTCTGAAATTATAGATAGTACAAGCCCTAAATAAACTATATTTCTAACAATAACTCATCATAAAATGAACAGTTATTACAATATATTGTCATAAAAGTTATGTGAATGTGCTTTCTCTTTTTCTCTCAAAGTTTTTTTTTTTTTTTTTTTTTTCAGTTGGAGCCTTAGTCTGTTGCCCAGGCTGGAGTGCAGTGGCACACTCACAGCCACCCCAGTGTCAACCATCTGAGCTCTGGTGGTCCTTCTGCCTCATCCTTACAAGTAGCCAGAACTATAGGCGTGTGCTACCGCGCTCAGCTAGTTTTTGATTTTATTGTAGAGACGAGGTCTCTCCAAGTTGCCTGGGCTGGTCTTGAACCCATGGGCTCAGGCAATCCATTTGCCTCAGCCTCCAAGCCCAGCCTCAAAATATCTTCATATCTTCAGACCACGATTGACCGTGGGTAACTGAAACCTCAGAAAGCAAAACCTTGTATAAGGGAGAACTACTGTACACAAATTGTCTTGGGACACCTATGCTGTTACTGCCTTGTATTATGTAACTTATGTTTTTCAAATACATATTTGTACCTCTCCTCTTCCGAAGGGTTTCAGTTCCTTGTGGGCTGGGACTACATAATCATATTTTGTCTGAATCCCATAACACTTGGCACAGTTTTAGCTGCTCAGTCATCAGGAAATAACTGTACCATTCTGCAACTTCATCACCCTTGTCTTTTGAAAGCAAGCATGTTTTGACTGTATTTATTGTTCTCTCTTTTGCAGGTCACTATGTACATGGCATTTGTATCTATGGAAATGGAGACTTAAAGTGGCTGGTTAATTCACCAAGCCTGTTTGCTAACAAGTTTGAGCTTAATACCTACCCTCTTACTGTGGAATGCCTAGAACTGAGGCTTCGAGAAAGAACTCTCAATCAGAGTGAAACTGCAATACAACCCAGCTGGTATTTTTGATGTACAGCAATTCATGACCGAAGGGAAATTATAGCTGGGAAGAAGAGTCTTTCTTTGTGAGAGACTTTTGCCTTGGTTGTGTCAATGGCTCAGGACCTTGTAGTGGCTTCAGAACCTGGCTACATCATTATACTTAAAATATCCACTGGACACTGTGAAATACGCTAATGAGATGGCTAGGTAGAGCGATCCAGGCACTTTGGCCAGTCTTGCCATTTTTCGATGCTCACCTCTATATTAGCTAAGATCAGTGATAAATTTAAATTGTCATTAGAGCTTTGCACCAGGGTGTCATCACATACAAATGTTCTAATAAAAGAGAATTGTAGATAATACCATTTAAGAAAATAAGAATGAGGTTTTTTTGAAGAAGGAATCTATTTCTTTTTTTGAGCCAGAGTCTCATTCTGTCACCCAGGTTGGAGTACAGTGGCACACTCATGGCCACTGAAGCTTCAACCTGCTGGGCTCAGGCAATCCTTCAGCCTCAGCCTTCCAAGTAGCTGGAACTACAGGCATATGCCACCACGCCTGTAATTTTTAACTTATTGTAGAAACAGTATCTCGCCAAGTTGCCTAGGCTGGTCTCGAACCTGTGGGCTCAGGCAATCCTCTCACCTCGGCCTCCCAAAATGCTGGGATTATAGGTGTGAGCCACCATGCCCAGCCTGAAGAAGGAATCTTTTATAACACATTAATAATCACCACTCTTAGCTCAAACACAGATATAGAAACAGCTTTCTGGGTAACTCACCAATTTCCTTTAAAGCATAAGCTACTAGAATTGAGAATAGATCTTGTTTTTGAGTTTTAACACTAGCATTTTCAGTTGACCCACATTCAAAGTACTGTAAATAAGCTGGGCACGGTGACTCACACCTGTAATACCAACACTTTGGGAGATTGAGGCAGGAGTATTGCTTGAGCCCAGGAGTTTGAGACAAGCCTGGGCAATATAGTGAGACCTTGTCTCTACAAAAAATTAGTAAAAAAACAAAGTTCTGTTATTAATATAAAGTCATTAACAAGAGAAAGAAGTGCTTTAAGATAGAATTCACTGTCTGTTGCTTTGGTAAAAAGACCTCGAAGGAACAGAACATTCCTTTGTTATATACCGGGGTGCACAGCATCCTCTTTCATATGTTCCATTGAGAACACTGAAAAATCCTCACGAGAATGAAGATATGTCTAAAGGGAGATACTAGCTCATAGATCTAGTCTCACACCTCAGAATGAATCACTTTCCTTTTCTGTAACTCCCTGATCCTTATATTTTCTTGCTTGCAAAATAGAGACCAAATTCTATCCTGTGAGGTTTTTAACGACACCATAGTATTCTCTGAGTAGCTTTACAATGCCTGGTGCTGATAAAGTGGCTCTATTCTTAAGAGTTTTCAACTGTGAGTGAGCGTCTCTTTTATTTATCCCTCATTCATTCCTCCATTCATGTCACCGGCATTCAATAAATATTTCCTTAGTGTTTATTACGTGCTGAGAAAAGAAGAAAAAAATGACAAAAACTTTTTCACTGTAAAAGTCTTGGGAATATGTCAATGTCAGAGTGACTGTATTTTAACACATTGTTACAAAGAGCTGTATATTGTGATGTTAGGCCAAGGAGATTCATATATTACAAACTGAGGGTTAAATCAGAGATTATTCAACAGAGAGGGGGAAGGAGCAGACAGAAGCTAAAGCCTGTAGTGCCCCAAGCATTCTACTTGTTCCTTTGTATCTCATTTCATTCAAACCTCACAACAGTTTTATGAGGTTCTCATGATTAACTCCACTTTGCAGATGAAGTAACTGAGGCTTAAAGAGGTTAATATTAGGAAACAAATTCTTTGTCTGAGAATTGGGATTCTCTTAGTGGTCTTCTCAATTAACTTCCTAAGGTGGAATATTGAGAGGTGAGATAAAGCCATATTTAGTATACCAGAAAAGTTAGTTTTTAAGAATGGTCTCAGTGTTCATTGAAAAAAAGTACTATCACCCCAGAAAAATGTGAAGTCTGCTTTAGTATTCCTCTGATCCACTGAGTTCATATTTATTTATTCTAACAAAAGCATTCACTATAACTGATAATACATTGAATTAACACAACTTTTTTTCTATAATTGTACCTGTTGAATGTTAATGGTATTTAAAGGGAATGACTTTGAAGTAAAACCGTATATTTTCCTACTGGAAAAAAATGGAATTGTATTGAGTGGTAAAGGTTTAAGGGGCAGGGAATGTACCCAGGGTCAATAGTGAAGGCTAAAAATAGTTTCTTTTCAACTTATTTTAATGGCAGCACCAGAGAAGAAATGTTTTACACTGGATCTTTCTCATTTAGAACGAGTGATCCTTCTGGAATAGAAGATGTTTACATGTCCATTGACGGTCATCTCTCCTATATCTTAAACACCTTACTTAATATTGGAAGAGCACAGATTTGGGCTAGTGGATTTCTGTTTGTCCATGAGAATGTCCTAAAACTACTGTATCTGATGTTTGTTTTCGATGATGTTCCATGTTTTGTTTTCTTGGAAATAAATTAATATATTGTTTTCCACCTTTGGGAATAGTGTGTGTTTTTATTCAATATGTGGTTAAAATCCACTAAAGAAGAGTATGTTAACAAGGCAATTCTTCTAGTATTAAATATATATATATTCTTGCATGTATGCATACCTGTTTGACATCTATCCACCAAAAAATTATTAAACTTTCCTATTGTAGGGTGTTGAGGGCAGCAATTGGGAACAATGGAGAAGAGGGTGAAACTAAATTGGGTACAATTGTTTTAAAATTTGAAGCAGAAATAGGTTACTTTATTATTTGCTCGCCTTATTTATTTTTTAAAATCAAGATACACTTAAGGAAAAAGATTCATGTTAATATTATCATAATTACTTATCAAGTGCCAAAGTTTTTAAGCAACCCTGCAGTTATAAAATAGTTAAGTAAATATTTCCTCTATCAGACACATGGAAAATGATAAATACCAAGGAAAATAACTCATTTAAAGTAAAAAGAAAGGAATTCTAGGCTGAGCATGGTGATTCACACCTGTAATCCCAGCACTTTGGGAGGCCAAGGTGAGAGGATTGCCTGATCCCAGGAGTTAGAGGCCAGCCTGGGCAACATAGCGAGACCCCTATCTTTAAAATATATAAATAAAAGACAAATAAATGTGAGCCATGCTCAGTCTAGATTTTCTTACTATTTACCTAATGCCCTTTTTTTGTTCCAGGGTCCCACCAAGGATATTATATTAGATTTAGTTATTATGTTTCCATAGGCATCTCCTGGCTGTGACTTTCTTAGACTTTGCTTGTTTTTATTGACTTTGACAATTTTAAAAAGTACTGGTCTGGCATTTTATAAAATGCTCCCATATTGATTTTGTCTGATATTTTCCTCATTATTGGATTAGATTTTTGGGTTTGGGGGAGGAAGCCCGCAGAGATAAAGGGCCAGTTTCATCACATCATATCAAGTGTACATGCTACTGGCACCCTTGTGCAGTTGACGTTGACCTTCAACATCAGGCTGATGTAGTGTTTGTTATGCTTCTTCCCTAGGAAGTGACTCCTTTTACCCCTTTCCATCCGTTACCCTTTGGACGGAAGTCACTGTTCACAGCCCACACTTAAGGAGTTATGTCTACCTCCTTGAGGATGGCATATCTACATAAATAATTTAGATATTTTCTGTACATATGTGTCTCTTGGCCCCAATTTATTGATGCAATCATTTAGTTATATCAGTATGCAGTATGGACTCATGGGTACTTATTTCATACTTTGAATTATAATCTATAATCCAATACTACACTTTCTTTTTTTGACTCAAATTGTCCCAGCTTTGGTCTTTGGTCACTCTTTCAATTGGCTCCTGAGACCTTGGACATACCCCCACCATTGTGGTTTTTTTTGGGGTTTTTTTTTTTAACATTTTCTTAACTTTCTGGCATTACAAGATACTCCACTGGCGCATCACTTAATGTTCTCTTGTTCAGTTTTAGGGATAAATGGTCAAGTGCCTTAGCCATGACCTGAGAAGTACTTGGTGACCAGAGGCACAGACCCCTCAAAGAACAGTCTGGGTCACTTGACTAGGTAAGCCATCCACTAGGTAGCAGAGGTACTAGCAAGGATAAGGGGGATCTGAAATGGGAACTGGAGGAAGCAGACATGGTCTCAGTTACGGCTTTAAGACTAGCTACGACGGTAGAAACCCTGAGTCGTTTCACTCATTTCCCCTTCATGCGTTTCCCTCAAGAAAAGATGTTATTAGATCTTGGAGGAACTGTGCCCCAAACTTACATGAAGAAATTGACTCAAGCCAGTCAAGTGTGGCCTATAGTGGATGCTGCACAGCACAAACGGATTCCTCCAGGACAGAAGCACTCATTCCCCTCAGCCTAAGACAGCACATCCCCTTGAGGGTGAGCCTACAGCCAATGCCTGGGTGATGTGGGATGATAACGACCCAATGCCCTGCCCTAACCTGGGCTCATTTGGGTTCATAAACTCCCTGTGGGGTGGACTGCGACCTTATCGTGATTATATCACAATCCCGATTCCGCCTCTTCTCCCATAAATTGAATCTTATGTTGAATCTGACAGAATTCCCCTGCATGCTAATCTCCACGTCAGAGACTGATTTCTGCAGAACCTCACCTGTTCTCCACCTGAAGATCATACAAAGCTTCACCTTTATTTTCTTCATTCACTTTTATAGTCTTTTCTCTCTATGCTTAACTCTCTAGTGTCCAAATTAACTTATTTTGTCATATGATTTCGGTCAGGGATCTAAACTTATA
The DNA here is from genome assembly GCF_000164805.1 of Carlito syrichta. Lineage (NCBI taxonomy): Eukaryota > Metazoa > Chordata > Mammalia > Primates > Tarsiidae > Carlito > Carlito syrichta. The sequence continues at coordinate 85,905 of NW_007042242.1, forward strand.
CTCTGTTAAGGAGAGCCAATTAACCTGACACCATCTCCTTCCCACTGATTTAAAATGCCAGCATGATCATGCATTAAATTTTCACATAGGTATAGGTCTTTTTCTGGGTTCTATTCCATTAATCTTTTGTTCTAGTCATGTGCCAATACTATACTAAAAATTACTGTAGATCTCTGATATGTGGCAGGACAAAAAAAACCTCTTACTCTTCTTTTCAACATCTTCTTGGCTATTTTTGCTTATTTACTTTTAGAAACAACTTATCAAATTCCTTGAAAAACTCTGTTGAGATTTTGATGGAATTTGTACAGAACTCCTATTGATTAATTTTGTGGTAATTATACCTTGACAACATCAAGCTGTCAAAGTGTCCATTTATTTCAGGTACTTTTATGTTATTTACTAGCATAGTTTTTCTCACACAGAACTTGAACATGTCATGTTATGTTTATTACCTTTCTTTTTTCTTTTTTTCTGAGGCAGGGTCTCACTCTGTTGCCTAGGCTGGAATGCAATGGCATGATCAAGTCATCAGAGTCTCGATCTCCTGGGCTCAGGTAATCCTTCCACCTCAGCATCCTGAATAGCTGGGACTACAGGCGCATGCCACCATGTCCAGCCAATTTTTAGATTTTTTTTTTTTTTTTGAGTTGGAGTCTCATTGTCACCCAGACTGGAGTGCAGTGGCTGCTCCCAGCCACCGCAGCCTCGACCTGCTGGGCTTTGGCGATCCTTCCACCTCAGCCTTCCAAGCAGCTGGAACTACAGGCGCACGCTACCACGCCCGGTTAATTTTTTTGATTAATTGTAGAGATGAGGTCTCACCTGCCCAGGCGGGTCTCGAACCCACAGGCTCAGGCAATCCACTAACCTCACCTCAGTCTCCCAAAGGCGTGGGATTACAGGCTGAGCCACCGAGCCCGGATGTTTTTAGATTTTTTTTGTAGAGGCAAGTTCTCATTAAATTTTCCAGGCTGGTCTCAAACTCTTGGACTCAAGTAATCCTCCCACATCGGCCCCCCAAAGTGCTGGGATGACAGACATAAGCCACCACACCTTGCCAGTTACCATGTATTTTATAGGTAGGTGTGTACGTGCGCACGCACGTGCATGCTTGCCTATCAGGAATGAGAATTTTGTATGTATATTTCTATTTTGTTATTGATAATTTAAATGAGAACAATTGATTTGGTCCTGCATGTGGTCGTCTTATTGGACCTTTTTATTATTTCTAATAGTTTCTTAATATATTATATTGCACATTTTCTGCTCCTTATCTGTAAATAACAGTCTTACCACTTACTTCTCAAAATTCTGTCATCTTATTTTTCTTGTCTTTACGTGTTAGTAGAAATCTGCAGTGCAATTTTAAAAGGCAGTAGTGACAGCAGCTCTCCTTGTGTTATTCTGAACATTAAAGGGCATGCTGAACTCTTATTGGAGATTTTATATAGGTTTCTGGCAGATACCCTCTATTAAGAGTCAGAATACCAGAAAATAAATATAAATATGTTATTATTCTATTTTATTAAATTCCAGTTGCTATCTCTTTTTTGTTGGCTGATGGAATACTGGACAATATTGTTTTATTTTTTTATTTATTCTTGTCCACATATTACTTCAAAGGTGAGAGAAAAGGTTACTACTCTTACTTTTATAAACAGCTAAAATTTAGTATAGTGGTGTATGTCAAGTGAGAAGCTGGAGCAGGGATCCCTCTGTTCAGAAAGGCATGTAACTGGAGTTTGGGAAGATTAATGTCTGAACTGGAGGCTTCTATCATAACTACTCCCTCTTCTGGTGGGATGGTTTAGGGATGAAGGAGTCAAGCCAACGGGAAAGAATACTAGAGGACAAACTTCTCTGGGGACCGAGTTCAGACCTTGGAAGTAGGATGTCTTTGAGAGGAGGAGGATACAGGCTAAGCTGCTCACCTCTCCATGAGGAACACCTACAAGCTCTGAAAGTGGTGGGCGTTCACAGTGGCTCTCTGAAAGGTCAATTTTGACTAGTCTGTTTGGCCCAGGAAGCCTGACCTGTATCTGGGGAGGGATCTTGATGACTATTAGACAGGTGGGCAGAACAATCCACAAGTAAAGGGTTTCTGAGAAAGGAAGATGAAATTCAGAAAATGATGGCCAACAGCAAGTGTCAAACTGCAGAAGTGAACCCAAGGCACAATGTGATTGGGAACTGAGGATATTCGGAGAAATCGTTGAAAAAGTTAATACAAGGTTAAAGTGAATTCTTTCGAGTTCAGGTCATTGGCTGGAAGTCAGGCAAAAAAGTAGGTTTTACAGGGCTTTTTAAAAAACATTTTATCTTGAGATAATTTTAGTCCTATGAAAAAGTTACAAAAACAGTACAGAGAATTCCTGTTAATCTTTCACCCAGCTTCTCCTTATGTTAACATCTTACACAACTAAAGTTCAATGATCAAAACCAGTTTTATTTTGTTGTTAATTCTATGCTGGGTGTGTGTTGAGAGTTGGCACCAGCTGACATTTATCTCTTTACAGAACAGACCAGGTGGGCAAGGAGAATAATATGTAGAGACATCACACTTGACCAAAGGACTGATCTCAAGTGATATTTCCTGATGAAAATGTATTGTGCCATGGACTGAATATTTGTGTGTCTCCTCCACCCCCCACAAATTCATATTCTGAAACGTAGCCCCCAAGTTGATGCTATTAGCAGGTAGGGCCCTTGGGAGTTGATTAGGTCATGAGGGCAGAGCCCTCTTGAACAGGATCAGTGCCCTTATAAGAATTCGCAGAGAACTGCCTCATCCCTTTCACTATGTGAGAACAAAGCAAGAAGGTGCCATCTATGAACCAGGAAGTAAGCCTCACCAGACACCAGCTCTGCTGGCATCTTGACTATGGACTTCCCAGCCTTCAGAACTGTGAAAGAAATTTCTGTGGTTTATAAACCACTCAGTTTAAGGTATTTTGTTATAGTAGCACCAAAGGACTGACAAATGGAAAGGAAAATCCTATACATTCTCTATTCCAGACTATGAAAATGAGATAAAAGGATAAGAGAAAAGAGTAGATTTGTGATCATATTGCTAAGAATGTGGTAGAGAAGAAAGTAGGTATACGGTGGTTAAAATGTGACTTCGATCTTACAGATCACTGGTTGGAGAACCTCAATTCAGAGTCATTTCCTCAGGATTTTACTAAGTGGATTTAATGAGTCTTGAAGAACTAGGAGGAAGAGCACTGGTTCCTGCCAAGTCTACAGATTTAAACCCTGGTGTTTAACACCTTGGGTGATCCCCTTCCACATACCTCTGAGCAGGTGAGGTGAGGTCATGCCATGATTAGCATTCATGCAGCAGCTTTTACAGAGAACCCAGCAGAAAGTATTTGAATCAGACTTTCCAATAGCTGGGCCATTTATCAGAGATGACCTAGTGGAAGAAGAATAGTTTAAAGAGTAACCACAGTAACAGCATGAGATTCATTTGAAAGCAACAGTGACGTAAATACAATAAAGACTGGCAGAGAAGTAATTGGAAACTAACACTGAAAATGGAAGAAACTTACTAAAATCACATTGTAGTGGTTACCATGCACGAAAATTTTCCTACCTAAGTGAAGGAGAAACATTTCTAAGGAATGATAGGAATCTGGGAAAATGTCATTTGGAAAACTTCCACAAATATAAAATGGGGGTAAAGACATAGAGCTGTGTTTTCATAGGATTTTGAGCGGAAAGACTCCATTCATTCTTTGATGTATTTACAGACTTTGCCAGGATCAGGTTCTAGGTATATAGCTATGTATTAAGAGTGAAAATGGCTGTGCTTGGTAGCTCACACCTATAATCCCAGCACTTTTGGAGGCCGAGGCAGGAGGATCACTGAAGCTCAGAAGGTCCAAACTGCGATGGCACCACTGTACTCTAGCCTGGACAACAGAACTAGATCCTGACACTGAATGAATAAATAATAGGACATAAGACTGATAGTCCCATAAGTAGCAGCTGATACCAGTTAAGCACAGTTTTTACTTGGCTTTATTTTATACTTAAGTTTTGTTTAGAATATTTGACTCGCATATGTATAGCACCATGTATTTGTTTTTGTTTACTTGAAAATACTTAAGCACTTTCTACCTGCTAGGCACCATGCTGACTGTTGAAGAGTAACAGAGACAAAAGTTTTGTCCTGGTAGAACTCATTACAAACACATCTTTGTAAATTTTAAAGAACACTTTATTTTGTTTTCTAGCAAAAGGACTTGAAGGATCTGAATGGTCTATCTTTAATATCTGGAGGAAGTTAAGCATGATCTCTTCTAATTAATCACTATTAATTTTTTTTAAAGAATAATAAGTCCTTTATCTGGTTTAAGGGGCAGAAAAATTACAAAACGTATTAATAAATAAGATAATTTTAGAGAGTCATTAGATGCTGTGGAGAAAATAAAAGAGGGTATGTTGATATAGGTCAGCAAATGAAGGATGAGGTCTCCTAGGTTAGGCTGTCACGGAAGACCTCTCTGCAGAGGAGACATTCTGAGACTACGGTTTTGTCACCTGCAAGTGATCATGAAGATTGTGGCTAGAGTAAAACTTTAGCCAGGTCAAAAATTCCTTGGAGAAAAATCTGGTTCCAGAGCTTAGGCAGGGAAAGTATAAGATGAGCCTGGAACACATTGTTGTACCAGAAAGTAGGGTAGTGCTCAAAGGATGAGGAGAACAGTTCAAAAGGCACAGGAGTCACCTGGAAGAGGCTCCTATGTGCTAAATCTGGAACATTTTGATTATCAAAATAACTGATGACAGTAATATATTACCATCCCATAACTAAAATAAGGATTCATAAACACATACATATGTGTGTGTATATTTATGTGTATATATACACACATATGTTTATATATGTTTACACACACATACAAGTACATATACATATAGTTAAATAAAATTTATAAGAGGCCGTTGACTTGGACTGAGCTTTTACACTAGGCCCCAACAGACCAAACTAAAATGGAATCACTCATGCTGAAATACCCATCACCAAACAAAAACTAAGTTGTTTATCTGACCTCCTGAAACATCAAGAGGGACAAGTAATAGCTAACTACTTAAACAGGCCAGTTTTAGCTGGTATGATAAGCCTACTGCTTTAACCCTTACAAGAAAATTAACCAGATATTAACCAGCCTGCTTTTTGTAGTGTGCTATTCCTTGTTTTCACTCAAGCTATCTTATAAAAACCAACTGTCCTGTTATGCCTTTCCAGCATAGCATCTCTATTTTTAGATGAAATGCACAAATCAAAAATAAAAGCTGTTGGCTATTACATGCCTATAATCCTAGCACTTTCGGAGACTGAGGTGGGAGGATTGCTTGAGACCAGGAGTTTGAGACCAGACTGGGTAACACAGTGAGACCCCCCATCTAAAAAAATAAAAAGCCAATTAGATCATTTAACTAAATTTGTTGATATTTTGTCTTTTGATAATATATGCATACATAAATGAAGGAGAAGGGAAAGCTCTTACAGTAAAAAAACCAACTAATAAATAAGGAAGGAGGCCGGGCTTGGTGGCTCAGTCTGTAATCCCAGCACTTTGGGAGGCCAAGGCTAGTGGATTGCCTGAGCCCACGGGTTCAAGACCAGCCCAGGCAACTTGGCAAGACCGTGTCCCTACAATAAATAAAAAATTAGCTGGGCGTGGTAGCATGCTCCTGTAGTTCTGGCTACTTGGAAGGCTGAGGCGGAAGAATTGCCTGAGCCCAGCAGGTCAAGACTGCGGTGGCCGTGAGCGTGCCACTGCACTCCAGCCTGGGCAATAGAGTGAGACTCCAACTCAAAAAATAAATAAATAAATAAGGAAGGAAAATCATCAATGGTAGCTAAAACTAGTGGGTAAAAGTTTGATAAGAAATAAGATACATAGTTTTAAAATTCATCCCATAGATTAGTTATTAACTAAAAACATATAATAGTAACTTTACAGTAGAGAAACCTAAGGCCACCACTTTAACTGAGTGATTGAAGTTACATCGCTAACATTGAAACAAAATGAGTCATGTTTCTCCTAATAGGAAGTGCTGAGAAGAATATAACATCGCTTTAGTGGTATGCTACCAAAAATGCATAAACTGAATTTGTAATCATGTGAAAACAACAAACAAACCAAAATTGCTCAACATCCTACAAAATAACTATTATTCTTTAAAAATATGAAAGTCAGGTCGGGCGCAGTTGTTCATGCCTATAATTCCAGTACTTTGGGAGGACGAGGTGAGAGGATTGCCAGAGCCCACAGGTTCAAGACCAGCTTGGGCAACTTGGTGAGATCTCATCTCTACAATAAATCAAAAAATTAGCTGGGTTTGGTGGTACATGTCTGTAGTTTCAGCTACTTGGAAGGCTGAGGTGGAAGGATCACCTGAGCTCAGCAGGTAGAGACTGTGGTGACCATAAGTGTGCCACTGCACTCCAGCATGGGTGACAGACTGAGACTCCAACTCAAAAAACAAAAATAAGAATATCAAAGTCAAGATATTCTGGGTAATTATTCCAGATTAAAGGAGATTAAAGAGAAATGAAAAACAAATGTAATATGTCACCCTGAATTAATTAGATTCCAAACTGGGGGGTATAAAGAAAAGATATAAAGAACATTACTCGGACAATAGAAAAAAATGTATATAGACTATGGATTAGCTAATACTGTTGCATCATGTTAAATTTTCTGGTTTCATAAGAAAATTTCTTCACTTTCAGAAAGTACTGCAGTGTTCGGGGTAAGGTAGCCCGATGTAATGTTGTCTCCAACATACTCTCAAATAATTCAAAAAATGTGAGCACACACAGAGAGAATAGTAAAGCAAATGGGACATAGTACAAACAGTTGTTGGATCTGGGTAAATGGTATCAGGCAGTGCCTTGTACTGTTATTTGAGTTTTTCAACAAGTTTGAAAATATGTAAGTTTGGAAGAGCTTTCAAAAACCAACTGACCAACCAAACACATCCAAAATGTCAGTTAGTTAAGCTTCTTCACCTGATGGTGTGACCCAAGTTATCATTCCTGAATGAATTCTGATAGTTGTAGCAATATCAAGAAAAATTGAAATTGGGTTCCTAATAACTTATACTCCTAGACACAGTAGTACCAGAAGCCAAATTCCAAGCATAATCCTCTCTGCTCTTCTAGTGTGGCACAAACACACTAGAACATTTATCCTTCATAATCAGTACTTACCACTTTAGCTAAAACCATGATCTTTCTCTTTGCCTGTTTTCCCAGCTACATAAAATATCCAAAATAGCTGGGTATTATTCTCAAGAACCAGCACAATGAAATCTTTTTTATACCTCTCAGTTGAAAATAAAAAATTATCACACAAGATTATTAATGGCAATCACAAGAAATGGATTCAGGCTGACTTAAACAGAAAAGAAATATATTGAAAGTTATTAGAGTAGACTTTTGTTTTTGGTAATAATGGACTAGATGGTTCAGACCAAACCTCCTAATGAAAATAACTAGGAGCCTGGCTCGGTGACTCAGTCTGTAATCCCAGCACTTTGGAAGGTCAAGGTGAGTGGATTGCCTGAGCCTGCAGGTTCAAGACCAGTCTGGGCAACTAAAATAAATGCCCACCAAAAATTCCATGCCCAGCAAAAGTATCATATAAGAACCAAAGTATAACAAAGGCATTTTCAAAACAACAGGAGGAAATCAATATTAACTACACTATGGGAAATGCTAGAATACTCTTCAAGAAGGTGGGAAATGATTCCAGATGAATGCTTGGAGGTATAGGAAGAATGAAAAGCAGTGATATGGTAAAATGAGCACTGATTATATAAAATAATAATAATAACATCTTATGAGGTTAAAAATACATAGGCCACTAGAATAAACAAACTAAAGCATATAAATTGGAAAGAGGTAAACAGAGTTATATTATTCAAAGTTATATAGAGTTAGAGTATTCAGTGCTAAGTATTCTATAGCATTGTCAGAGAGAAGAGTAAAAGTACCGATTAATGTTCACTTTTAAAATGTCAGGAATGCATATTTTACTTTATAGGATAACCACCAAGAAATTTTTTTTTTTTTGAGTTGGAGTCTCACCCAGTCGCCCAAGCTGGAGTGCAGTGGCATGCTCACAGCCACCACAGCTTTGACCTGCTGGGCTCCAGCGATCCTTCCACCTCAGCCTTCCAAGTAGCCGGAACTACAGGCATGTGCTACCAAGCCTGGTTAATTTTTGATTTATTGTAGAGGCGCGGTCTCACCAAGTTGCCAGGGCTGGTCTTGAACCCACGGGCTCGGGCATTCCACTTACCTTGGCCTCCCAAAGTGCTGAGATTACAGGCTGAGTTGCCGAGCCCAGCCACCACCAAGAAATTAATGAAAAAATAAATACCTTTCAAGCTACTAAAGCAATAAATAAATAAATAAAGTGGAATAATAAAAAGACTCAAGAAAAGTCAAATAAGAGAAAAGGGAACAAGGAATAGATAGAGAAATTTAAAACATAGAGTAAAAAGACAAATTAAACACAAATATATTAGTTACCATATTAACTGTAAATGGACTAAGTGTTCCAATTAAATTGTCTGGTAAACTTTTTAAAAACAAACAACTATATGTTGTTACAATAAACACATCAGAAATACAGATGTTCTTTGACTTATGATGAGGTTATGTCCTAATAAACCCATTAAGCATAAGTCAAAAATATATTTAGTATACCTACCCTGTCATAGCTTAGCCTAGTCTAACTTAAACATGCTCAGAACACCTACATTAGCACTGTAGAGTGGATGAAATCATCTAACACAAAGCTTATATTAAAATACATATTATAAAATCATACTTTTTATTATTGCAAAAGTGTAATTTAAGGGTGGGGGAGCTGAGCACTGAGATCAAGGGCTAAGGTTGCGAGACTAAAAAAAAAAATGCAGCCTTCCATGGCACTACGCATTTCTCTGGCTCTGATCGCTGTTGTAACAGGGGTCTCATCAGGCCTGTGACTGCCTCCTTCCTGAATAGGCCAGAGAATTCATCTAAGCAGCCTTCCTTCAGCAGCTCCCCACTCCAGGTGGCCAGGCAGGAGTTCCAGGAGTTCCAGCATCATTTTCCGGAACAGTGACACAGCAGCCAAGTTTATTGGTGCTGAGCAGCCACAGTTGGTGTGGCTGGTTCAGGGGCAGGCACTGGAACCATGTCTGGCAGCTTGATCAGTGGCTATGCCAGGAACCCGCCTCTCAAGCAGCAGCTCTTCTCCTATGCCATTCTGGGCTTTGCCCTGCCTGAGGCCATGGGGCTCTTCTGTTTGATGGTGGCCTTCCTCATCCTCTTCGCCATGTGAGGCTCCGTGGGGGTCATCTACTCATCCTGCTACTGTGACTCCATGCCGTTTCGTGGTTCTGGAGCATGCTAAGTTTTACCATTAAACACAATGTTTCTCTGAAAAAAAAAGTGTAATTTACTGAATTACTGTACATTATGTCAAAATTGTGATGGTTTTACACCATTATAAAGTCAAAATATCTTAAGTTGAACCATCATAAGTCAGGACCATCTGTAGCATAAGGGTATCAGAAGGTCAAAAGTAAAAGACTGGAAAGATGGACCGTGTACACATAGAAAAAAAAGCTGACTTTGAGACAAAAAAAACATTAATGGTAACATTAAAGGAAAATAACCACATTTGCAATCATAGTGGGAAATTTTAACATCTCTCTTTAATTGATAAGATAAGCAGAAAAAATACCAGTGAGACTACAGAAGACTTAAAAGACACAATTAACAAATTTGACTTATTGTCCATAAAGATAACACTGTAACCAATAACTTTTATTTCAAGCACACCTGAAACACTTATATTAACTGATCTAATACAAAACCATAAAGTAACAACACATTTCAAAGAACTGAAGATATACAGAATATATATTCTGACTGAAAAGCAATTAAGCAAGAACATTTATAAGAGTAACTAGATGATCCTCATGTTTAGAAGTTAAATAATACATTTCTAAGTAACCCATTGGTCAAAGATGACATCACAATAGAGCTTAGAAAGTATTGGAGATATATATATATATATATATATATATATATTTTTTTTTTTTTTTTTTTTTGAGTTGGGGTCTCACTCTGTCAACCAGACTGGAATGCAGTGACACAGTCATGGTTACCACAGCCTCAACCTTCTGGGCTCAGGCAATCCTTCCACCTCAGCCTTCCAAGAATCTGAAACTACAGGTGCCTGCCAACATGCCCAGTTAATTTTTTATTTACTTATTGTAGAGACAAGGTCTCACCAAGTTGCCCAGGCTGGTCTCGAACTCCTGGTCTCAGGCAATCCTCCCGCCTCTGCCTCCCAAAGTGCTGGGATTATAGGTATGAGCCACCATACCCAGTGGAAATATTTTGATAATGTAAATAAAATGTATGTGAATGTAGTTAAAGCAGTGCTAACAGAAAAGTCTATACCATTAAGTGCATATAGTAAAAGAGATGGACAGAAGAAAACTAATGAACTAAGAATTTGTCTCAAGAAGATAGAAAATGAACATCAAAATAAATCCAAAGAAAGTAAAAGAACAAAAATTACAAAGATAGCAGAAATTAATGAAATAGAAAACAAACACACAACAAAGACTATTCAAAAAGCCAAACGTAAGTTTTTTGTTACTCAGAGCTCTCACACATTATGTTTCTTCAGCAATGGAATGGGAAATTATTCCTGTACATTCCCTCCTCTCTCCCACTGAAACGACATTTAATTTTGGTATATAAGTAACTCAATTAATATTATTGAAACAAGTGACTTAAAAACATTAGCCAGGTGCAGCAGCACACACCTGTAGTCCCAGTTATAGTCTCAGCTATAGGCTGAGTCCCAGTTACTCAAGAGGCTGAAGCAGAAGGATCACTTGAGTCCAGGAGGTCAAGGCTGCAGTGAGCCATGATCATACCACTGCACTCTAGCCTGAAGTACAGACACTGAATCAAAAAATAAAATGAGTGACTTTAGTCTATGAACCAAAGAACAAATGGTCGCGCAAAGAGACAAGTTTCAAACGGGATGCACATGTGTGTCTGTGAGAAAAATGTGTCTAAGCTGTTGTTACAGAATACCGATGTTACTGATAAGGGCCAGAACTGAGATCAGAGAGGAGTTAAATGCCACATAATTGAGTGTGAATTATCAACCTGAATTATCAGAGCTGGGAGGATGAGCAAAGTCAAAGAACAGACCCCATCTCCCAGCACACGGCAGCTTCCCTCCATCCAAGAACCTTCAGTGGCAGGGAGAAAGATGGCTTTAAACTGTGATGACACTGGAGTTTCCAGAAGGATTTTTAATTACTGAAGAAGGTGACTTGGAGGAAGTTATGGAGTTTGCTCAGGTGCTATTAGGGAGTCTGCTACAGAGAAGGAAGGGAGGATTTAAAATAACACATTTGGACCATCATTGTAGAAGGGAAAAGTTTATTGTGTTTATAACTCCTGGGTGGATGCAGTTCAAAAACCAAATACTAGTATGTAGTAACAGCCCACTAATCTACTTACTTAGCGTTTTTGGCTATACATATTAGAGTCAATAAATCATACACACACACACACACACACACACACACACACACACACACCCCCGCCATGTGGAGAAAACCGTGCCTTATATTCTCATGAGGAGTATTCAATTCTCACTCAGAGCTAAATAAGCTAAATGACAAAAGTGATTAGACTTTCTTTTCTTTTTTCTTGTTCTTTTCTTTTTTTTTTTGGTTGAGTCAGGGTCTCACTCTGTCACCCAGGCTGGAGTGCAGTGGCACAATCACTATTCACCACAGTCTCAACCTCCTGGGCTAAAGTAATCCTCCTACCTCAACCTCCTGAGTATCTGGGACTATAGGTGTGTGCCACCACACCTGGTTAATTTCTTTTGTTTTTTGTAGAGATGAGGTCTCTCTATGTTGCCCAGGCTGCTCTCAAATTCCTAGGCTCAAGCAACCCTCTTGCCTGGATCTCCCAAAATGCTGGAATTACAGGCATGAGTCACCATGCCTGACCTTAGATTAGACTTTCTTTTTTAAAACGTCTGAACAGTGAAAGTTTTACCCTGCTTAGTTATATGGTTTCCCATCCCACAGGAGATAGTCAATGTGATCAGAAAGACCCTGGTTTGGTTTCCACATCTCTCATTTTGTAGTCATGTGACCTGGACATGAAACATTTTATAGTAGCTCTTTATCGCCTCATAAAATGGAAGATAATAATACCTACCAGAGGAATTGTGAAGAATAAGCTTTGTAACATATATATAGCATTTGTCACAGGGCCTGGCTCCTGGGAATAACTCATTGAATTTATTGTTGTTTTTGTCATTGTTGTTATTAATACTATAGAAGGAGCAGGAGGCAGAAAAGGGAGATAAAAGTGGCTACAAATGCAAAGAGTAAGTAGAGTGTACTAGAGGACAGAATTTCTAATAACTATAAAATTAGTTTATAGTTTAATAGTCACAGTATTATACACGGGCAATTACATTCCTCATGTAATTCTGGGGGTCATCAAGAAGCACCTATTTTTAGTATAAAAAATGCAAAGAAAACATACTACTTTTTTAGAAAAACTATTAGCAATTAAAACAGAGAGTTGGTCCATAAAGAAATGTACTCCAATTATCTAGAAAATTCACATGAGGATATATAAAGCTACCTGTGAAGGCAATAGCTTGAAGTTTTTTATAAATAATCAAAATTAGGCCAGATGCAGTGGCTCAAGTCTGTAATCCCAGCACTTTGGGAGACTGTGGTGAGAGGGTTGTCTGAACCCAGAGGTTCAAGACCCGCCTAGGCAACTTGGTGAGACCTCGTCTCTACAACATATCAAAAAATTAGCCAGGCATGGTAGCACGCGCCTGTAGTTCCAGCTACTTGGAAGGCTGAGGCGGAAGGATCGCCTGAGCCCAGCAGGTCGATGCTGAGGTGGCTGTGAGCGTGCCACTGCACTCCAGCCTGGGTGATAGAGACTCTGACTCAAAAATCAACCAATCAATTAATTAATCAAAATTTTAATATAGTTGACTAATATGTCATGTTAAAACATAGTCTTTAGCTGGGATCAGTGGTTCAGCCTGTAATACCAGCACTCTGGGAGGCCGAAGCGAGTAGATTGCCTGAGTCCGTGGGTTCAAGACCAGCCTCCCTGGGCAACTTGGTGAGACCTTGTCTCTACAATAAAAAAAAAAAAAAAGAACAGCTGCAGAGTATTCCACTGTGTGACTGGACCATCATAAAACATAGTCCTCAATCCTCCATAATCCACAATAGTTTACATGGAGACTCTGACTCCTCTAAAATCCACAGCAGGTTGTGGGGAAATTTTGCCATCCAAAGTTTGCCAGGGACTCTCTGAAATGAAGTGAATGAGGGAAAGGAGTCACTCACTCAATTATTCATTAGAAGAAGCTGTTGAGTTCCCAAACGTGCCAGGCACTATGCTGAGCACTTTAGATAAAAACCCTTAAGACCTGGCCGGTCCTGCCTGCCTAATGGAGTACTCTAACTAGAGAGGACAGAGTCTGGAAGGATCCTTCCACTGAAAGGGCTAGGAATGACAAAGATGGGAAATTACTAGAATAAACCCAGATGGGCATACTCAGGGAAAAGTCAGTCAAAAAGAGGAGGGGAGGGCACAGAGAAGCAGGAAATGAAAACTCACTCTTAATTCCATTCCCCAGTTAGAGCCAGATAAGGTAGAAAGGAAAGTAACTGACAGTTAGTGGCCTTGGTAACACAGAATGTATAAGGATGCTTTGACCAAAAGAGATCTGAACATACACAAACAAGAAGTAAGAACTATCACAGAATGACACTCCAGTGGGGAATGGCCTGGACTCAAAACACAGGAGACAAATAGGCAGATTGTATTTCTACAAGTGAGTGATAGAGTGGCCAAATCTAGAGACTCGTAGAGAGGTGAAATATTTTAGAAATTCATTTTTTTTTTTCTCTTAAAGATGGATTCGCTCCCTCCACTCACCCACCCCAACGTGTCAAAAACAAAAATGAAGTTTTAGAGATGTTATCCTTGTGCCATTGCTGGTCAAATTACAGTCATAGTCACAGGATTATATACGGGCAAGTAGTTCGGTGAAACAACGGTCAAGGGGAGGATGTAGACAGTGAAGATAAAGTCCTTTCCCTCCCACAAGCCTGTGATGAAACCCTGGATGGGAGGACAGGTACAAATGTTGCTAAGTGCTTTGGCCACAACATTTGGAATAGATACTTGCCCTTTCTATGTGATAGGGAAGTGCTCTACACGACTCCTTTGTCCAGAGAAGAACCCACATTCCCTTTAGCATGTGTAATGAACAGCTCTTCGAGCTATTTACATGCTTCCAAATGTCTACTATATTCCCATAGATAAAGTGGTCACAAATGAGTTTAAAACTGCTGTGGAGGAGTTATTTCTCAAATACTTTTACGTCCTCACAGTCTGAGTATATTACTTATGGGGACAAATCCAGGCTCCAGGCAGATCTGGCCTACATGAGTGATCTTTTTTTTTTTTTTTTTTGAGTTGGAGTCTCACTCTCACCCAGACTGGAGTGCAGTGGCCGCTCCTGGCTCAACCTGCTGGGCTCCGGCGATCCTTCCACCTCAGCCGTCCGAGTAGCCGGAATTACAGGCATGCGCTACCACGCCCAGCTGATATTTTGATTTATTGTAGAAATGAGGTCTCGCTGCCCAGGCGGGTCTCGAACCCACAGGCTCAGGCAATCCACTCACCTCAGCCTCCCAAAGGTGCGGGATTACAGGCTGAGCCACCGAGCCCGGCATGAGTGATCTTATAGTGTCAGATGTTCAGTGATGATAGTCAATTTTCCCCCTAAAAGCCAATAGGGAGATAGTTCAGTATTTGAAAACACTGAATGGAAGGAACATAGCCTCTCACAATTAGTATTCTCTCTGAAACCTACTGAAAGGATCAAATATGCCCACAGGAAGCACAGAATCAGAGCACATGCTTTTTTCAAGTGTAAAATGAGCCCATCTCCAAATCAACTCAAAATCCACTTTAGTTCAACTTAGGTTGCCCTTACAAGGGAATTGCCCATTTTGCTTTTTTTTTTTGGTTTTAGAGTCTTGCTCTGTCACCCAGCTGGAGTACAGTGGCATGCTCATGGTTATCACAGCCTTGACCTGCTGGGTTCAGATGACCCTTCAACTTCAGCCTTCCAAGTAGCTGGAACTACAGGCATGTGCCACCACACCTGGCTAATTTTTTAAATTTATTGTGGAGACGGGCTCTTGCCAAGTTTCCCAGACTGGTCTTGAGCCCTTGGGCTCAGGCAATCCTCTCACCTCCAAAGTGCTGGGATTATAGGCGTGAGCTACCGCGCCCAGCCATTTTGCTCTTTTTAATAAAATAACCATTGAGTTACTCCAATAATCCCAAGGTATCTACAGTCCAGATGGGACATTTCTGGAGTACACTAAACAATATTCCAGGTGAGTGTGGTTTCCTTTTTCATTTCTTTTTTGCTTATTAATTTTTATTTTTATTTTTAAATCGAGGTGATATATAATTAGGCTTTTAAAATCAAATATTATTAAAAGGCCTCTTGTAATAAAGAATTATGGCTTTATACCATGCTTCTCTCCAAGTGCAATCCCTATTAACAAAGCAAATACCATATTTTGGCTATTTCTCCTGTTGATGACTTTTGTGGAAATAACGTGTTTATACTGCCACTTCGTGATACACTAAATTTGAACATCAAATAACAATATTCTGATATAGTACTGAACATTAGGTTTGTATCTTCTACCCACAAACTTTTCTTCTCCTATCTCAGTTAATACCATGATCTTTTAAAACACCAATATTTATATTATCATAACTAAGAAGCTATTGTTAGCCGGGTTCGGTGGCTCAGCCTGTAATCCCGCGCCTTTGGGAGGCTGAGGTGAGCTGCT
>NW_007042242.1:102106-102393 GCF_000164805.1 Carlito syrichta
GGATGAGGTGGAAGGATCGCCGGAGCCCAGCAGGTCGAGGCTGCGGTGGCCGGGAACGGTCATTGCACTCCAGTCTGGGCGACAGAGTGAGACTCCAACTCAAAAAGAAACAAAATCAAAAACAAAACAAAACAAAACAAAAACAAAAAAAACAAAGAAGCTATTGTTCACAGCTGACAATCACTTTACTATAGTTACTTTCACATTCTTCTAAACATTTTATTTTTCCTAAGCTCAATGATTACCTCGAATTTTCTTCTGCAGTTACTTCTTTTTTTTTTTTTTGA
>NW_007042242.1:102413-103256 GCF_000164805.1 Carlito syrichta
TTGATTTATTGTAGAGATGAGGTCTCGCTGCCCAGGCGGGTCTCGAACCCGCGGGCTCAGGCAATCCACTCACCTCAGCCTCCCAAAGGCGCGGGATTGCAGGCTGAGCCACTGAGCCCAGCTCTTTTTTTTTTAAGAGACAAGATCTTGTTATGTTGACTAGGCTGGTCTCAAACTCCTGGGCTCAAGCAATCCTCCTACCTCAGCCTCCCAAAGTGCTGGGATTGAAGGCATGAGCCACCATGCCTGACCAGTTGCTTATTTTTATATATACTTATTGTTAATTATTTCAAAATGCTTAAACTCATCTGTCAAGTAACTGATTATTTTTCAGTTTTTCAACTTTTTATTGGTTCCATTTTCCCACCAATCTAGACATAGTCTCTGTAGGTCTGATGTCAGTATTTATGTCATCTGGAAACTCTCTTCTTCACCATAATGTTGAATCCTATTTTCCATAGAATACACAGAATCTACCTTTTAAATCTATCTTTAATTTAATATCTGTTTTGAAATATTTAAGAATTAAATAATATATCACACATTTGCTTCAAAATAATCTGAGGGTGGATGGGAAAGTAGATCATGATGGATTCTCTTTTTATAATTGTTAATGGGCATGTGAGGGTTAATTAATTATGGTTTTTGTGTGTTTGCAATTTTCTATAGTGAAAAGATTTTAAAACTGTAATCCCAGATGTTTTATTTTTTTGAAGTGGTTGTAAATAGGAGAGTAACTTTAGCTATGTTCTTCTGATTACATTACTTATAGTCTGTTGAGTTTTGTACATTACTTTTTATTTTTTTTATTTATTATTATTATTATTATTATTATTTGAGATG
>NW_007042242.1:103328-113983 GCF_000164805.1 Carlito syrichta
AGAGACAAGGTCTCGCCAAGTTGCCCGGGTGGGTCTCGAACCTGCGGGCTCAGGCAATCCTCTCGCCTCGGCCTCCCAAAGTGCTGGGATTACAGGCTGAGCCACTGAGCCCAGCCACATTATTTTTAAATCCAGCCACATGACAAAATTCTCTTATCTACTTGAGCATTTTCTAGTTGATTCTCTTGGATTTTCCATGTATTCAATTACACAGTGTGCAAATAAATGATAAATTAACCAAGTGTAAGGTTAATTTATTGATCTAATTTCTTAACAACTTCCTCCAGAAAAATACAGTAATAGTATTGATCATTGCAGTTCTTCTCTTATACTTAATTTTAAAAATAAATTTTCTAGGTATGTGTTTGGTGATTAAATACTTATTTGTTGGGTATGGAAGGGGACAATTTGCATGTTTATTTTTTCACAGCAATTTGTCTATTTAGAATTTTTATCTCTTCTGGGAATGACTTTGATTAGTTATATCATCTATCCACAAAATTATTACATTTCATCTAGATTTTCACATTTGGTTTTTTGCTTGTTTGTTTGTTTTTTGAGTTGGAGTCTCACTCTGTCACCCAGACTGGAGTACAGTGGCCACTCCCGGTCACTGCAGCCTCAACCTGCTGGGCTCCGGCGATCCTTCCGCCTCAGCCTTCCAAGTAGCTGGAACTACAGGCACGAGCTACCATACCCAGCTAATTTTTTTGATTTATTGTAGAGATGAGGTCTCACCAAGTTGCCCAGGTGGGTCTCGAACCCGTGGGCTCAAGCAATCCACTCACCTCAGCCTCCTAAGGCACGGGATTACTGAGCCACCGAGTCCGGCTCAGATTTTCACATTTATGTGCAGAGTTGAACATAAGCATCTCTTATAAATTTTTAGCCAGGCATAGTAGTTCAAGTTTGTAATTCCAGCACTTTGGGAGGCCGAGGAGAGAGGATTGCCTAAGCTCAGGGGTTCAAGACCAGCCTGAACAACTTGGTGAGACTCCGTCTCTGCAATAAATCAAAAATTTAGCTGGGAGTGGTGGCACGCACCTGTAGTTCCAGTTACTTGGGAGGCTGAGGCAGAAGCGTCGCCTGAGCCTAACAGGTGGAAGCTGCAGTGGCTGGGAGCGTGCCACTACCTTCCAGCCTGGGTGACAGAGTGAGACTTCAACTCAAAAAAAAAAACTTTGAAATTCCCTGTGTATCTGTGGTTAGTCTCCTACTTATCAATCTTTATTTTGTATAACTGTGATTTTTCTTATTTTCTTTTTAAAACTAGCTCAGCTAGTAGTTTCTGTGTTGGTTGTTTCAATCCAAAGAACCAGCACTTGAGTTTCACTTATCAGTTCTGCCATTTTGCTCTTTGCCAATTTATTGATTTTTAGTTATTATTAATTCTTCATCTTGCTTTTATGACGATGTTTTGGTGTTCTTTTTCTAACTCTGTGTGTTAGATGCTTATTGCACTTATTTTTATTCTTTATTGCTTATTAATATAATTATTTAAAGCTATAATCTTCTGGTCACTGTGTTATGTATAAGATTCTCATAGGTTCTAAGTGGGCCTTTCATCATTATTTTCTAGATATTGTGCAATTTTTTTTTTGAGTCGGAGTCTCAATCTGTCACCCAGGCTGCAGTGCAGTGGCACTTTCACAACCACCATAGCCTCAACCTGCTGGACTCAGGTGAACCTTCCACCTCATCCTTCCAAGTAGCTGAAACTACAGGTGCTTGCTACCACACCTGGCTAATTTTTTTATTTATTGTAGAGATGAGGTCTCACCAAATTGCCCACACTGGTCTAGAACATGTGGGTTTAGGCAATCCTCTCACCATGGCCTCCCAAAGGTCTGAGACCTATTGTAAAATTTTAATTTTGGTTTCCTCTTTGACCAAAGAGTTGTGTAAGAAAAAAATGTTTGTTAGCCGGGTTCGGTGGCTCAGCCTGTAATCCCGCACTTAGGGAGGCTGAGGTGAGTGGATTGCCTGAGCCTGCGGGTTCAAGACCTTCCTGGGCAACTTGGCGAGACCTCATCTCTACAATAAATAAAAAAATCAGCCAGGGCATGGTAGCGCGTGCCTGTAATTCCGGCTACTCGGAAGGCTGAGGCAGAAGGATCACCGGAGCCCAGCAGGTTGAGGCTGCGGTGGCCGGGAGCGGCCAGTCTGGGTGACAGAGTAAGACTCCAACTCAAGAAAAAAAAAAGTTTGTTAAAGTTTCAGGTAGCATTTAACAATTTCTGTCTGTTGTGTGTATGTGCTTTTTTGAAATTAGAATTTCCTTTCTCTCTTTTACTCCATTTGATCACAGAATGCTAGCTTCTACTCTGGAAAAGTTGTTTTCTCTGTGGCCTCATCTATGATCAGTTTTAGCAGATGTTTTATGAACACTTGAAAAGAATGTGAGCCGAGCTCGGTGGCTCAGCCTGTAATCCCGCACCTTTGGGAGGCTGAGGTGAGTGGATTGCCTGAACCTGTGGGTTCGAGACCCGCCTGGGCAGGCAAGGCCTCACCTCTCCAATAAAATCAAAAAATTAGCCGGGCGTGGTAGCACTCCTATAATTCCGGCTACTTGGAAGGCTGAGGCGGAAGGATCTGGGCGACAGTGAGACTCCAACTCAAAAAAAGAAAAAAAAAACAAAAAAAAAAAAAAGAAAAAGAAAAAAAGAAAAGAATGTGTATTCTTGCCGGGCGTGATGGCTCAAGCCTGTAATCCCAGCACTTTGGGAGGCCGAGGTGAGAGGATTGCCTGAGTCCAGGAGTTTGAGACCAGCCTGGGCAACGTGATGAGATCTTGCCTCTACAATAAATCAAAAAATTAGCCGGGTATGGTAGCGCACACCTCTAGCTACTTGGAAGACTGAGGCAGAAGGATCACCTAAGCACAGCAGGTCAATGCTGGGGTGGCCGTGAGCATGCCACTGTACTCCAACCTAGGCCGCTTTGTTCACGGGCCCATTGAAGAAGCACTGGGGTTCCTGGAGAAAGTGGCTAACTGATATACACAGAGTATGTCATTTACTTAACCTGATAATCAAAGCTTTCTCTGCTTCTTCTGTAGTGTGTGCTGTTTGGTGAGAATTCACAGAGGACACAAATATCTTCATAATCTGGGCCTAGTCTGAGAGATCCATCTACACACCTCTTCCCCGGACTTCCTAGTCACCAATTTTTCAATTCTGTTCCTTCCAAGTCTCTAACATCCTTACCAACTATGCAACTACCCATGTAATAAATATAGAGCCGTATGTTTGGCCAATTCACTCTCCAAAGTAGACTACCATATGAACTACACAAAGATCTGACTACTGGAGGATTTTCTTTTACCACTGTTCTTCAGTGTCACCCTAATGGATGCTAGAAAGCTGTAGTTGTCCACTTTCAGCAGTCCCAGTGGATCATGCACACCAAGAACTCTGCCCTGGGACAGCTTCTCAAATCTGTATTTCTGTCACTAACCACATCTTCTCTCCTCAGTTCCAAATACATTTTTTTCTTTTTACAGTAAAAAGCTTTAATAACAGACTCAATGTGATTTTGTAGGCAACCAATTCGCAGAATAATGAACCATTTAACTTTATTTACTTAAAACCAACCTTCCACTCAAGAAAGATGAACCCAAAATGCATCCTGTTATACTGACTAATATAACTAAGTACAAATGAATTCAATGATATACCCCATTAGCATGCTGCATTGTATGTCAATAAAACAAGCCCGTCCCTTGAGCTCTGGCCTCCTGGCAAGCATAGATAAATGATTGTACACTGCATGGTGATACCATTAGGTGAGAACTTTGGTTCATGCAGTTGGCTGCCATAGAGGTTGCACCCAAAACCCGCAGTTCTGGCACCCAAAGTCAGTCAGCAGTGGTGGCTTGTAGCATCATCCATGCTCCTTCCACAACACAACTGTGGTCCGTCATGCTGGTGGCAAAGACCAAGCCTGTGTCATTGTGCCTGCCCAGTTCATTCAGCCAAGGTGCTTCACCTGCCAGGAAGCTTCAGCCTGTCTTTGATTTCCTGTATTCTGGCACAGACCAGCGACTAATCAGGCTCTCTGTCTACAAGTCCATGATATACAGGTAGCAGTTGTCAAACAGCAGGGCAAAGATATCTCCAAGTCAAGCAAAGTCAAGTTTGCTATCTTAGGAGTCTTGAGGACACTAAGAATATCATAACTGAAAAAGTCCCACTGGTAGAGTGTGGAACTACAGACAATGTATTTTCCATCAAAATGAAGTCTTGGCTATAGGCAGATACTTCCTCCCTCAGAGACAATGTCTTTAAGTACTTGCAGTTGATTTCTCTCCCAGTTGGTCAAATCTTAATCCCATACTTGTCTGCATTTAAGAGGATACAGTCTCCAGAGGTGTGCAAGAGAGACTTGACTTTGCACTTCTGCAAAACCACCTTGGTGACCCATTCCATTTGCCCAGTGAGTGTGTTCAGGCATGTCCTAGCTGATAAAGCCCATACTTTCACAGTGAAGTCTGCAAAGCCACTCACCAATGATATCCAGATAATCATTGTAGTCCACACTAAACACCACCCCCAGGTGCCCCTGAGAGTGCTGGGTCCTAGCTCTGGAATTCCACTCCCAGCAGGCCACAGTGTTGTCAAGCCAGTCACAAGCTTCTGTTCATTGAACTTCACCAATGCACAAGTGTGAGCCTGGGTCCCATAAATGCACTGCTCTGTGCTCATATCCCACAGCTTTGCAGACAAGTCATCTGACCCTGTACAGAGAAGTCCGTCTTTGTAGTAAAGTGCATACACTCAGGCACTGTGTCCAGTTAATGATGAGGTCTCAAAGGCTTCATGGTCCTCCAGTTGCTTCATTCTCAAAATAGCCTTCAAATAAACCTTCCTAGGTCCCTGGTGGTCTAGTGGTTAGGATTCGGCGCGCTCTCTCAAATAAACCTTCTTCCAGTGCAAAGCATCCTGAGCAGAATCATCTATCTGATTTTTACATGCTGTCTGCCACACCTCTGTACAGGCACTTATCACCTTATCCCACTGTTTAGAGATGAGGCAGCATGTGAGTAAAGCCCGAGGCTCAAGTCATTTTAACAAATAAAAACTGAGCTCCAAGGGAAGGAGTTTGAGGAGGTCCCACTTGAGGATAGTCTCTAGGTTACTGGAGAGATGTATGAGCTGGACTGCCCCCCTCAGACTAATCAGGCGATCCAGAGTTTCATTTTTCGGCAAGCCCGTCAGACAAATAAATGTAACAAATGTTATCAAGTCATGTCTCAAAGTCCTTTCTCTCCACAAGATTATGGAAAATTTACCTGAGTGCCCCGGGGCCCAGGACCTCATACCAAGCTCACACTGATTGGGCGTGCTTGGACGGCCAGAATCTCGCAACGGCCAATCCACTCCGCTTGGCAGCCATGGTTCCTGGATCCACCTGCGGCCGCCACTCCTGGTCCACAGCCTCACCAGGGCCATATTTTTTTTTCTGAGGCAATGTACTTTTGATGTTTTAATATAAAGCTTCCGAGCAACTTTAAAAAGTGTACAGTGAGTCGGGCTTGGTGGCTGAGCCTGTAATCCCAGCGCTTTGGGAGGCTGAGGTGAGTAGATTGCCTGAGCCCGCGGGTTCGAGACCCACCTGGGCAACTTGGCGAGACCTCATCTCTACAATAAAACAACAAAAAAAATTAGCTGGGCGTGGTAGTGCGCGCCTGTAGTTCCAGCTACTGGAAGACTGAGGCGGAAAGATCGCCGGAGCCCAGCAGTTCAAGGCTGCGGTGGCCGGGAGCGGCCACTGTACTCCAGTCTGGGCGACAGAGTGAGACTCCAACTCAAAAAAAAAAAAAGTGTATAGTGAACTCCTATAAGCCTATCAATCAACTTTCACAATCATCCATATAATGCTATACTTGTTTCATTTATTACCCTTCACATTTTTTTAACTGGAATATGTTAAAGCAAATCCAGGTCATTATGTTATTTCACCCCAAATACTTCAGTGTACATCTCAAAATTTTAAAATTACAGATATTTCTCACCCAACATAATGTCATTATCACCTGTAACAAAATTAACGATAGTCCTATAATATGTAGATGCATACATCTGGATAAACTCATTGTTAAATTGAAGATATCGGCTGGGCGTGGTGGCTCAGCCTGTAATCCCAGCACTTTGGGAGGCCGAGGCGAGAGCATTGCCTGAGCCCGGGGGCTCAAGACCAACATGGGCAACTTGGTGAGGCCTCATCTCTACACTAAATCACAAAAACTAGCCAGGTGTGGTGGCTACTTAGAAGGCTAAGATGGAAGGATCACCCAGTAGATCAAGGCTGTGGTAGCCGTGAATGTGCCACCACACTCCTGTCTGGGCGACAAGTGAGACTCCAACTCAAAAAAAAAAAAAAAGAAAATATTGTAAATCAAAAATGCATTTAATACACCTAACCTACTGAATATCACAGCTTAGCCTAGCCCACCTTAAGTATATTCAGAACACTTACATTAGTATACAGTTGGCAAAATCATCTAACACAAGCCTATTTTATAATAAAATATTTAATATCTCATGTCATTTATTGAATATTGCACGGAAAGCAAAAAACAAAATGGTTTAGTTAACAAGGTATAGTTTCTACTGAATTGAATTGCTTTTGCATCATCCTAAGTGGAAAAATCATTAAGTAGACCATTTGTAAGTTGGGGACCATCTGTAATTGAACACCCAATTC
Source organism: Carlito syrichta (assembly GCF_000164805.1). NCBI lineage: Eukaryota > Metazoa > Chordata > Mammalia > Primates > Tarsiidae > Carlito > Carlito syrichta. The sequence goes on from NW_007042242.1 coordinate 110,034, forward strand.
AGATTCTAACTCTCTAATTTTCTAAAGATTGTATACATTTGGTTTGCTGAAATAAAGATCTGAACAAGTTTCACCCATCACATGTGTTCATAATGTCTCTTAGGTTCTCTGAAGTTTCTTTTCTTCTAGAACAGATCTTTTGTCCTGCACAATATCCCATTCAAGACTTGGCTGATTGTCTTCCTATTTTATTTTTAACTTATTTCTCTATTCCACATACTTCCTGTAGACTGGAAATTAGATGTAAATCTTGATTAAATTAAGGTTTAATTGCCCAGAAGGGCAAGAGAACACTCTGGGTAGTGCTGAGGGCTTCATGTTGCATGGGATCACATGTTTGTCTCACTTTTAGGTATACTACAGTGAATAATTGGCTTCAGACAGATGTACTTCTTTTAACTGCCCCTGAACAGGAGAACCCACTCCCTGGCTCCCAAACTTCTCTCCTTCCTTTATGCATCTGTCTTCATTCAAAGCAGAATCTTCTGAGACATCCTGCATTTTCCCCTTTCCACTGGCTCCCACATTTCAGTGAGTTTCTAAACAGAGAGCATTTCTTGGATCAGACGCTTCCTCTCTATTCATACCACACTGCCCTGGCCAGAGAAGGTTCCATAGAGAAGATATTTGAGTAGGCTTAGAACAAACAGATCTAAGGAAAGCAGTTCATTTGTCTGATTCTCCCAGGCAAAATAATCATTCCTTTCCCTCTACTCCCATAACACTTGTGTTACTACTCTAGGATTGGATTTATCACATTACATTTAATGTCATTTCTCTTCATATCCAGGTTGGGAACCCTCTTAGAAGAGACTAGGTTTTATTCAATGCCTGAATTCATAATACATGGTTCAACTAAATGTTTACTGTTGAATGAACATACTCCCTTACAGGCAATAGTAAGCATTTGAATAATATTGAGTTGAGGCCTAAGTATGCAGTGTTTTTCACTGTATTAAGCTGTCTTTATCAAAGCCCAGTGATCTTCCTGAATGTGGAGAATGACTCAGGACAAAGTGGGCCTCTTTGAACAAAACCATTTACTTGCTGTGTTTTCCCTGATGGCATTCTCCCTGTACACGGCACAAATGTTTTGAGCTGCCTCCACTGCCTTTATTCTGTTAAACTCAAACAGAAGAATACGTCAGAAGTATTCGGTTTTTTTTCCATTTGACACTTCATCTTCTTTAGCCCACAAATAGCACTATCTTTCTTCAAATCTGCAAAATTCAGTGTGAATTCGCAAGCACAACATTGTCACTCCAAATGGTAAATGACAAACGAGAAACTCCCAGCACCACAGTGTTGCCATGCCAAAAAGAAATGCTATGAACTTATGCATCAACCTAATATTTTACTGTTTTCCACTTCTTCTTTAGTAGTATTTTAAGTTACATTTCAATGTTTAAAATTTTTAAGTCAGTTTGTGCTCGTCATCTTATTTATTAAAAAAAGCACAACCCAGTATTTCACAGACTAGAGCAATGATGGTCATGAGATTTTGGGGCCATGTTTGTAGCAACTGTTAACTACAAGGTCCATGTGACTCTCAGAGTTCATGTTCATACTCAGAGAGAAATTAGAGGTACTCAGGGTCAGCTGAGTATATACAAAAGAGCCCTTTGTGAGGTCCAAGATTGTTGTTAGATTAAAAAGACTTAAAATGATTTGGCTCCATGTATTCCATGTATGGGTTGAGTATTTAAAATACAAAATTCTTAAGTCCAAAATGCTCCAAAATTGGAAACTTTCTGAGTACTAACAAAATACTCAGGAAAAAAAATACTCATTGGCGCATTTTGGATTTCAGGTTTTCAGATTTAGGATGTTCAACCTAATACCAATATTCCAAAATCTGAAAACATCCCAAATCCGAAACATATCTGACCTGAAGCATTTTAGATAAGAGCTACTCAACCTGTAATAACATCAACAACATCGATAATTAACATTTATTGAATTCTTAGTACGTGCCAAGATCTGTACTAACTACTTTTTATATAGACTGTCTCAGTTAATCATCACAACAACCCCATAATACAGGCCCTGCTGCTGTCACAGCTAATAAGTAATGAAACAAAGATTCAAGCCAGACTGTTTGGCAGCAATTGCTTCCAGACCCATCTCACGATGGCATAATAAATTTTTCCATTCCTAAAGCAACCTAACATTTCTTTTCCAGTGTAAGGTTGCTTTCGCGTTAAAGAAAACTTTTGCAAATATCCTCCAGATCTGCCCACTGCTTCAAGAAAACAGCATTCAACCACTTCCTCATCTCCTTGCAGCTTACTTAACTAACCACTGTCACTGCACTTGTTCTACACGTCTTTACTCCCCCTTCTTTGCCCTTCTCCATTCACCACTTCCCAGCTTCATGTTTTTTGCCATGCACAATACCTCCTGCCATTCTCTTTTACCAACATTCAAAGATTTTGCCCTTTGTCTTTGGTTACACCCACCTAGAAATCCACAGTCCTGGAATAAATTCAGATATCCTATGCTTAGACTGTTGAATATCACTGCAGAAATTGCACAACCAAGCAAAACACTACCACCATATATTTACAGCTTACTGTTTCTGCTGGGCCCTCACTGCCACCTGGGCTCTTACTATAATGCTTTGGTCATCAATCCAGGTCCACTAACAGCAGTGACCCCTTCAGACTTTCTCCACTCTTCCAGCCCCCTCTGCCAACCTCACTTTCTATAGATGGTCTTGCCTCTAAATTCACAGAGCAAATGCAGGCAAACACATGGTGCTATGGTTTGAATGAACATGTTCCCCAAAGTTAATGTGTTGGAAACATAACCCCCAATGCAATAATGTTGGGAGGTGTGGTCTAATAAAATGTGATTTGGTCATGAGGAGTTTGCCCTTATGAATGGATGAATGCTGTTACAGTAGGAGTGAGTTAATTATCTTGAGAGTGGGCTGGTTCTAAAAACAAGTTCTGTCCTCTCTTGCTGTCTTGCTGTCTTGCCTTTCCACCTTCTGCCATGGATGGTGTAGCATAAGGCCCTCATCAAATACAGCCCCATGATCTTGGACTTCCCAGTCTCCAGAACTATGAGCCAAATAAACTTCTATTCACCCAGTCTGTGGTATTCTGTAATAGCAACACAAAACAGACTAAGACAGATGGATCACCCTTAGCTTCCTGTCTGCATTTTACACATTCTTTTTTCCCTGTTACAGTGGAGAAAAAAATGTTTCCATCCAAGGTGAAAGTATTTCTTTATTTGTGCTCTGGATATCCTCATTCATTCAGACAATTGGAGTCTAATTTAGACTGGGTAGGGGTAGAGAGAGAGCCAAAAGAGGCCTCGTGTCAGGCACAGTGACCCATTCCTGCAATCCCTACACTTGGGAGGATTGCTTGAGGCCAGGAGTTTGAGATAATCCTGGACAACAGACTCTAACTCTACAAAAAATTTAAATAGTAGCCAGGCATGGTGGCATGTAGACAGAAGGATTGCTTGAGCCCAGGAGTTTGAGGTTACTGTGAGCCATGATCACGCTGTTGCACTCCAGCCTGAGAAATCGAACAAGATACTGTCTCTAATCTAAAAGAAAGAAAGAAAAAGGCCAGGCACTGTGGCTCACATTTATAAAGCCAGCATTTTGGGAGGCCATTGTGGGAAGATAGCTTGAGGCCAGGAGTTCAAGACCAGTCTAGGCAACATAGCAAGGAAGGAAGGAGGGGAGGGAAAAGAAAAGAAAAAGAGGCCTCATTAAGAAAATAACAAGCCGGGCTCGGTGGCTCAGCCTGTAATCCCACGCCTTGGAAGGCCGAGGTGAGTAGATTGCCTGAGCCCGCGGGTTCGAGACCCACCTGGGCAACTTGGCGACACCTCATCTCTACAATAAAATCAAAAATTAACCAGGCGTGGTAGCGCACGCCTGTAGTTCCAGCTACTTGGAAGGCTGAGGCAGAAGGATCGCTGGAGCC